>NC_048541.1:13830514-14130514 GCF_902806685.2 Maniola hyperantus | reverse complement strand
GGTAAGCGTAAAAGGGGACGGCAACATCTCAGATGGGCAGATGACATTAAGTCTGTAGCAGGGGCTACATGGCAGAGAAAAGCCAGAGACAGAACAATTTGGAAGGGAATGGAGGAGGCCTATGTCGGAAGACACTGAGGAGCTAAAACGGCTACCGAAGACGCAACTTGCTATATATACTTACTAGTTTAATAATGTAATTGTTTAAATCAACAAATTGTAAATAGTGAACCCTCAGAATAATAAAGGCTTATTTATTTATTTATTTATTATTTCTTATTATAAAGTTGAGCAATCGCTTTTGGACTAAGAGCCAGCACGTGCTAGAGTCTAGCTAGACCTGCGTCGTTTCTCTGCGTATTGTCCCCAACACTGGGAGGAACGTATGTTTGATTGTTTGTTAGGATCATGGTGGCTTTGGGAGATTAATAAATGTGTAAAATAATCTCCTTTAAGAATATCTGGCAGGGGGTTACCATGGCACTAAGTTTATACAATATTATTATTTTTATACAATAGTTTTTGATTTATCGTACAAAATACAAACCCTCGGTGCGCGAGTCTGACTTTTTTGTTTTCAATAGCCCTTCTGTAGTTCAAATTAGTAAAATTTAGTTCAATGATTGTGAGTGGCCCGGATTATTAGAACGCGAGTTTATTTTACACTGACTAAGAGCGATGGAGAGAGCTATGCTCGGAGTTTCTCGACGTGATCAGATCAGAATTGAGGAGATCTGTTAGAGAACTAGAGTAACCCAAACCCTCCCCCCTCCCCCCCCACCCCCTAGGAGCCACTGGATTCAGGCGACGCAAGATCGTGGCGTGTGGAAGTCCATCCAAAGACCTATGTCCAGCTGTGGACGTCTATCGGTTGATGATGAAGATGATGACTATAAGTACCTACTTAACGGAAACTTAGTAGTCTGTAAACTTGTTTGGGTAAAATATTATCAAATTAACATGCACATCTCTAGCGTTGATACAATTGTAAGTATCTAATGCAAAGTGTGTGTAGCGAGCAATGCGAAACATTCTCATGCAATTATCCGGTACAGCTAGCTCCAGATATTAGTATCAGCTGATTTTCTTCTTTGTAATCGCGAATTCGTGCGCGTGAATTTTGGTTTTTAAAAATCCCGTGGGAACGCTTTGATTTTCCGAGATAAAAAGTAGCAACTGCCATACCCCTTCCAGGTTAGCCCGCTATCATCTTAGACTGCATCATCACTTATCACCAGGTGTGATTGCAGTCAAGGGCTAACTTGTATCTCAATGAAAAAAAAAAAAGTCTTAAACTATACCCATGCAAAAAATCACGTCGCTCCGTTACTCCGATGCGACGTGATTGTAGGACAAACCAACAAAGCATGTATTATGAGCCGCAGAAACTTTTTTGTAGCTTTGTAGTATAATTTACTAGATGATGCCCGAGCCTTGATTTTGATTTTCAAAAATCCCGTGGGAACTCTTTGATTTTTCGGGATAAAAATTTGCCTGTGTCAATTCTCCAGGTCTTTAACTATATCCATGTAAAAAATCAGGTCGATCAGTGTGATTGAAGGACAAATCAACAAACCAATAAACCAACAAACATAATTTCGCATTTATAGTGATATTTGAAGCCAACTGTACATTAGATGTTACAAACTACAACCCGCAGGCGGTTCGTTTTAAACTGAGTACAGAATCTATTACTAGGCTCCTTAGGGTGCTTTTCCACCAGAGATGTGCTATGCTACGTTGCTATGGAAGCGTTTGAGATCCACCAATCTTATTCATCGGTGCACATAGCTCAGCACTGGTGGTAACGGATTCAACTGAGTTATGTTTTTTATATGAAAGGATGCGTGCTATGGATGCGTGCTACGGAGGCCTGCTATGGACCGTCGCGAGTGGTGTAGCTATGTGCAGAGCAGAGTACCTACAGTATGCCGCGCGGCGGCGTAGCTTCGTAGCGCATCTTCCTCGCATAGCTACATAGCTTTGTATTTGTAGAAACGGTCACATATTGTCAGTCCGCAGTCACCGTCAGTGCAGTCCGCTTCGATGGTATAGCATTGCCATACAGCAATAAAGTCAAGAACCTTGGTCTAATCTTGGACAATTCTCTCTCTTGGGGTCCACAAGTAGGGGAGGTGGGGCGGAGAATCTTCGCCACTATTGGATACTTAAGACGGTTGAAAAATCTTCTGCCAATAAAAACTAAGATTACGTTAGCTAACACACTTTTGTTGCCAATATTAGACTACGGTGACTCTTGTTATCCGGACCTGACACAAGAACTTTTAAACAAGCTGGAGAGACTACAAAACATGTGTATTCGCTTTATCTTCGGCCTACGAAAATACGATCATGTATCAGAGTTCCGTGCTAAACTAAAGTGGCTGCCAGTATCTCGGCGGAGGGAGATGCACGCTTTGTCGCTCCTATATCGTATTCTGTACTACCCTCAAACACCATCATACTTAAAAGAACGGTTTTCCTATCTTGGTGAGAACAATCAGTTCTCCCTCCGCTCCAGCACCGACAATAAGCTTATGACTCCACACAGCTGCACGGTATACTATGGTAACTCTTTCACCAGTAACAGTGTCAAACTCTGGAATTCACTCCCAGCTGAAATACGTCAGGCGAAATCCTTAAACTCCTTCAAAAATCGTTTGAAGAACTATTATTTATCTATGTAAACAGAATTATGTAGTATATTATAGAGATATGTATATAGGTATATATATTTATATATATTTGTGTATTATTAGAATGTACTGTGTATGTAGTCTAATTTATAATAATATAATATACCTAGGGCCATTTTCGGCTGCCGCACCAACCCGTGCTTTCGTGATTCCTTTCGTCAAAGGTTGCCTGGAAGAGATCGCTTTAGCGATAAGGCCGCCTTTGCATGCTACAGCTATTAGATTAAGATCCTGTATTGTGTTTTTTCAATGTTTACTTTGTGTTGTGTGCAATAAAGTGTAAAATAAATAAATAAATAAATATTTTCGTAGCGTAGATTTCACATATTTTCGTAGCGTAGATTTCACATCTACGTAGCATAGCTGCATAGCATATCTCTGGTGGAAATGCACCCTTAGAGGACTAGATGTTACACGCAACGTTAAGAACGTACATGGTTTCAACATTCATTAGACTTACATTATGTTTATGTATTATGTGACGCAGAAGCTTCTTTGTAGCTTTGTAGTATAATAGCACCTGACCCGCCCTGGCTTTGCTCGGGTGGAATTTAGAAAATCGAGGTGGGGGTTGAATTTCCAAAAATCCTGTGACCGAAAACCCAAATACCAATTTTCATGCAAATTACTTTAAAAAATGACGGAGTTTCATCCCCTATTTAACCCAATTAGGAGTGGAATTTCAAAAAATCCTTTTTTAATGGATACCTGCTTTTTACAAAGAACACACCCTCAAAATTTCATGTCTCTAAGACCAGCGGTTTAGGTTTAAGAGTTCCCACAGGATACGAACCCTGTGGGAACTCTTAAATTTTCTGGGGTAAAACGTAACCTACGCCAGTCTCCGAGTTACAAGCTATCTCTGTACAAATTTTAGTCAAAATCGGTAAAATGGACGGGTCGAGATGTCTGTAAGTCCACGCAGTATATTATCAATAAAAAATTATAATTTTTTTTAATGAAAATATTACAATAAAACCTAAAGCTAGCCTTATCTATTTACTATACAAATCATGCCCGCGTGGGATGGTGCCAAGAATACTGGCTGCATTTCCGCGCTGGACAGACAGGCTGATCCGTTGCGCAAAAAATGAGCCAGCCATTCTGTCACCAGGTGAGCCTATTAGTCGCGGTGTAATGTCTGGTAATTTTTTTTTAGCACTAAGACTCCACGGCAAACGGAACAAAAATTTAACTCGATAATAAGAGAGGCATACTTGCGCCGCTTGCCGTTATATAATAAAATATAGTAAGAAAACCTGCATGCCTGAAAGTTCTCCATAATATTCTTCATAATGTTAGAGCTGTATGAAGTCTGCCGACCATGAATGAACTTACTCCAATAAATTCAGTAAACCTTGTAGTATCGGTGTAGGTACATCCGTGATACGCCTACAATTAATTAGTAAATAATCTGTATTCCAGAACCTCAATTAAAACAAACTTTACTTAATTACCAGTTAATCTACTGACGATTGGGTTTAATTTGCCACAAAATTTGTTATACTCTTAATTTATTATCGTGTACCAGATTACTTTTTGGAACGTGTTATTTTCCCTTTTGCTAGTAATCTACCGCCATTAATGAGTTGTTAATTATTTTTGTCTAATTAAGGCTAAGGGTCGAGATGGAAATCGGGGTAAAGACGCCCCCGTGTTAACTCGATGCGGGCGAGTGCAGTTAACGTGTGCGTGTGCGGGACGTCCCCCCGTTTCATACTCCGATTGCCATCTCAACCTGTCACGAACTATACATACTGACATGAAACCAGAAAACAATACATTCCTTTTTTGAATCGTGTAAAATCAAACAGATTTATTTGATTTTTCACACTAAATATAATAGGTACTTAAAAATTAAATTTTATAAATGTACTTAACTTTTACAAATACAAAAAATATATATATATATATTTTTTTTTAAATAAAAACTGTAATTGATAAAAAAACTTTTGCTCGAGCATAGTTGCAGAATTTATATTTAACAAACTTCAGAAGGTTAATAATTAAATATACGAAAAGGAATTTTTAATAATTTACACCGTAGGTACTTGCACAGACGGATTCAATTTGATTAATTAAATATTCTTCGCCTTTTTACAAGCTCTTAGTAATATTGATATAGATACAGCGATTTCAATCTTTATCACGAGTGGAATTTTCCGCGGGAAATTTTATAACTTGAAAATGCTAACCTGATTTACGAACTACCCCGGAAGTTTCCCTTGCTTATTTTCTTGGTTACCAAAGTATTAGTTCATTATTTTAGAAACGATAACTTTAAGAACAGAATTTTGAGTAAAATGCTTGCAGATTTTGTAGCTCAAATAGGTCCCACCAATATTAATTAAAATACACAAAATTTGGTAAAATATTATCTCTACATAGTATTAAATAAAGTCGCTTTCCGCGTCTGTATAGCATATAAAAAGCATCAATTTTTATACGCTCAATGGATTGTTTAACATTTCAAAATTAACAATTTCCTAATAAGACGTGATCATAGTCTCTCGCCCAACGCAGATATTATATTAGTAGGTACCTTATTTTGAATTTGTTAAACCACAAACATGCATAATATTATTTTCAATCTAAATAATAAAGGAAAAGGTGACTGACTGACAGATCTATCAACGCACAGCGCAAACTACTGGACTGGGCTAAAATTTGGCATGCAGAATGCAGATAGCTATTATGACATAGGCATCCGCTAAGAAAGGATTTTTGTAAATTCAACAATTCAACCCCTAAGGAGGTAAAATAGGGGTTTGAAAATAGTGTAGTCCATGCGGACGAAGTCGCGAGCACAAGCTAGTAAATCAATAAATAAATAACAAGACTTTAATAAAGATCTAATAGCAGGAGTAGAATATAAATGTAAATTAGATATTGATACTTGATACCGCTAATTTTCACCACGACTAGAATTCCCTCGGCGTACTTAACAACTTAAAAATACTAACTTAATTTGCGAGCGTCTCGAAAGTTTCGCTTGCTTACCATTATTTACTTGGTAGCGAAGTTTCAGTTCATTATTTTAAGAGCGGTTAAATTTTAAAATCATGGTGCAGTAAGAACAGTTTAAAATTATTTGCTAGTTGAACATTGTTATTAGTAAATCAGAACAGTGCAACTCTGATTTTGAATATACTGCTTGAACAACTATTTTTGTTCATTTATACGTTATCTTAAAATTATGAGTGAGTCGGAATCATTCAAGTAACAGGCTGCATTAAAATTTAAATGCAAGTGTAGTTGCTGCCAAAGTCTGGACTAAGTTTTGCCTCCTCATTTCTGATTTGGAACACCCTACCAGCATCAGTTTTAAACATAAACATTATTCTATTCTATTCTATAGTTTTCCCCTCCAATTATAATATGGGTACCTTCAAAACAAGTCAAACTTTTACATATTATTTGGAAGTGAGGGGCTTTTAGCCTAATTGTCTTTTATGTCAACCTCCAAATGAAATGCACGTAGGTGCGTTACAATGTCCACGAGAGCATTGCAGCGTCGAGGTAATGCACCGTTATGCTAATGCGGCCTGCCTAAATAGGAGCTGGGAAATATGAGCGGCTCACGGACAAATTACACCATCCCCGCTCTAATAAAGATGGTAATGTTGCTAAAAACCAGTCTAACTTTTACATATATTTTGGAAATAAGGGGCTTTTAGCCTATTGTCTTTTATGTAAACCTCCAAATGAAATGCACGTAGGTGCGTTACAATGTCCACGAGAGCATTGCAGCGTCGAGGTAATGCACCGTTATGCTAATGCGGCCTGCCTAAATAGGAGCTGGGAAATATGAGCGGCTCACGGACAAATTACACCGACCCCGCTCTAATAAAGATGGTAATACTGCGCGAAACAACCGCGCTCTCCATTATTTCATGATTCCACGTGTCTTGATAAAGAGGATTTGTGTGAAAACGTAAACAGAGCTGTTTTCCGTTTAACTGATAGGTATTTTTTGGAAATAGGATTTTCGTATGTCGAAAAGGAGCTTTCATCGCGAAAGTCCTTGATACACAAGGAAAAAACATGTATAATCTAACAAAAATACCTTTAAAGCAAAAATTTACTACTTTTCCATTATAACACAAAAATAAAACATTATTTGTAGGCATTTTCTAGCCTTTTCCAGGGTATTTTTATCACTCTTCTTTAATCATAGCGATGCTAAAAACACGTGGATTGAAGGACAAAGGTGCTGCAAAATGGCATGCCATATTATTTCGAGATAAAGAGTAGCCATTCATGCAAAAAATCACTTCGATCCGTTGCTCCGTTGCGACGTGATTGAAAGACAAAACAACAAAAACACACTTTTGCATTTAAAATTACATAGCTGTGATAGCCTAGTAGTTAGGCTTAGGATGTCCACCTCCTAATTAGAGGTCGGGAGTTCGATGTCCTTTGTACGAACTTCTAACTTTTCAGAATTATGTGCGTTCTAAGAAAATAAATATCACTTGCTTTAACGGTGAAGGAAAACATCGTGAGGAAACCTGCATACCTGAGAGTCCATAATGTTCTCAAAGGTGTGTGAAGTCTGCCAATTCGCACTTGGCCAGCGTGGTAGACTATGGCCAAAACCCTTCTTACTCTGAGAGGGAGACCCGTTCTCTGTAGTGAGCCGGCGATGGGTTGATCATGATGATGGTGATGATAACCAAAGTCACAAGACTCCACTAGCTGTTGTGTTCATTTCAGTAACCCTAAGCTGTGGCATTCCCCGGCTTCAGTGTACGTCACAGTGCATTATTGAATGAATCATTTATACAAGTTGGTGCTTAAGTTTGCAGTTTGTGAGACTAGAATCTGCAGCTTCGACCTTGTTTCGAATTCCATTAGAAGATAGGTCAAGTCTGGAATAAATTATTATATCATGCAACTTAAATGTTTACGAACGTTACACCAACAGTGTCATGTATTCACAAGTTATGTTCTTATTAAGTTAGCATAGTTAATTATTATGCTTAAACAAACTGTGGTAGTGGTCATGTTTGTCAAGGAACGTTGGGAAATCGTAATCTGTTGTAGATACCTCGCAGATCCTCGTAGGCTCGTAGACCTCGTAGATTCACGTAGACCTCGCTAACGCAGCTGGACCAAGTAGTTTTCAGGACGTACAGTTCTTGCAATTTACGAAGGCGAGTGGACTTTACTTGTGGTTACGTAGGATACACGGGCATTGCGTAAGTGTGCGTGCATGTCGAACCAAGCGCTCGCAAACGCATACATTCAGTGTACGTTACTTATACCGATACGACCTAAACACAAGCCTGAGCCACTCGCCTTCGTGAATTGCAAGAACTGTATAGTCTTCAGGAAGCTTAGTAATGGGGTCCCGTTCGCACACTTTGGGTATGAAACCCTAAAAATGTCTTCTATTTATACCAGAATTCACAATATTATTCAGTTAACTGTTAGCTAGAAGTGGAATAGTCCAAGCATCATACAGAAATGGCAGCGCACTAATTGTCGTCGCTCGGGGCATTACGCCTTTGATTACATTCCCATTGCAGTGATGAATTCAAATGGCCTAATCGCACTGTAACCCACCTGAAAATTGACATGTCGTGTAGTCAGTTCGTCCTATCTATAGTCCGCGACAGGTTGAGATGGCAATCGGGGTATGAGGCGGGGGGACGCCCCGCACTCCCGGACGTCACCCACGCTCGCTTACACCGGGTTGTACGGTGTGTGTAGGGCGTTCCCTCCCAAATTGCCATCTCAACCTGTCGCGTACTATAGTACTGTGCCATGTTATCATATCAAATCAGCTTTTTAGCCTTAAGTTGTTCGCCTATTGGAGCAAAAGGTACAAAAGCCGCAAAACACAAAGAAACAAAGGAAACGGCAATGGACTTATTGCTGTTGCTGAACTCAATAATTTCATTTTCAGACAAATAAATTCAAGTGCTAGTTTAATAGTTATTTTTTTTCAAAATGTCACTTCACATTAACTGAAATATCCTCAGTCAGACAAGTGCCCCTGCCACATTAAGATTTATGAGTTTAGTTAATACTAGCTAACGCTCGCGACTTCGACCGCGTGGACTTCACAAATTTCAAACCCCTATTTCACCCCCTTAGGGGTTGAATTTTCAAAAATCCTTTCTTAGCGGATGCCTACGTCATAATAGCCATCTGCATGCCAAATTTCAGCCCGATCCATCCAGTAGTTTGAGCTGTGCGTTGATAGATCAGTCAGTCAGTCAGTCAGTCAGTCAGTCACCTTTTCCTTTTATATATATAATATATATAATATATATATAGATATAGATTATCTCGTGCGATAGAAAGAAAAGGCCTGACTTACTTACTGACTGACTCATGCTGAAATATTGCACATATATACCTACTCTTTCTTATGTAGTTAAGCAATGATTTAATTTAATCGAATGATGAAAGATGAAATTATTTTTTTAATCTGACGGGAGAAAAGCCATTGGGGCCGCTAGTATTTTCATGAGAACAAAACTTCCAAAGTTTCAAAAGAATAATCATTTATTAATTTTAATATTTATGTTTCTCCGCGTGGACTACAAATTTCAAACCCCTAGTTCACCGCCTTATGGGGTTGAATTTAAAAAATCCTTTCTTAGCGGATCCCTACGTCATAATAGCTGTCTGAATGACAAATTTCAGCCCGATCCGTCCGGTAGTTTGAGCTGTGCGTTGATAGATCAGTCAGTCAGTCGGTCACCTTTTCCTTTTATATATTTAAGATGTGCGGTTCTTGCAGGTCGTCTTATAGTGCGCGATCAGTTTTAACGGAGGAGTTAAAAATTGTGGTGCATGAGCAAAATTAATATGCCGGATGCGTTAAGGGAAATTATCGTTTATCCCGTAAGTAATATTAAATCACGGCCCACATCAGATAAATTAAAGTCAGTACGGATAAAACTTTCATATAGACGTGTAACTTATGGCGCGGGGATATGAATTAATCCCATAAGAGGCGATATTGCAAAAGTTTCACGAGGATTATTATTTTACCCCCTTTATTGGTACTTTATGGCGGTTTTATTATGTGAGGGAATATGTTCGTTGTGGATTAAGGGCAATTATTTGTAGACTTACGTACTTCTTTTCGTTAGCTTCTTAACTTCTCTGTTCATACAAACATTTCTCATATCGGAATTTCGCTGTTTAACTTTTGGCTGGTTTTTAGGGTTCCGTACCTCAAAAGGAAAAACGGAACCCTTATAGGATCACTTTGTTGTCTGTGTTTGTCTGTCTGTCAAGAAATCTAAAGGGTACTTCCCGTTGACCTAGAATCATGAAATTGAGGCAGGCAGGTAGGTCTTATAGCAGACATAAGGGGAAAAATCTGAAAACCGTGAGTTCATAGTTACATCACTCAAAAAAACCGGCCAAGTGCGAGTCAGGCTCGCGCAATGAGGGTTCCGTACTACAGTCGTATTTTTTCGACATTTTGCAGGATAATTCAAAAACAACTATGATACATAAAAATAAATAAAAATCTGTTTTAGAATGCACAAGTGAAGACCTTTCATAT
Source organism: Maniola hyperantus (assembly GCF_902806685.2). Classification (NCBI taxonomy): domain Eukaryota; kingdom Metazoa; phylum Arthropoda; class Insecta; order Lepidoptera; family Nymphalidae; genus Maniola; species Maniola hyperantus. The sequence goes on along the minus strand of NC_048541.1, from coordinate 14,120,287 downwards.
GATACCCTACTTGATTAGTTATCTTACTTCGAAAATTGAAAATACTAATTATTAGTTCATGACCACAATTTAATTTTTTTTGTGTGATCTAACCCTAAATTCACGGTTTTCAGATTTTTCCCCAAATGTCAGCTATAAGATCTACCTACCCGCCAAATTTCATGATTCTAGGTTAACGGGAAGTACCCTGTAGGTTTCTTGACAGACAGACAGACAGACAACAAAGTGATCCCATAAGGGTTCCGTTTTTCCTTTTGAGGTACGGAACCCTGAAAAATGAAATTGGGGCCATAAACTGATGATTAATATTTTCAATTTTCAAAGCAAGATAACTATATCAAGTGGGGTATCACAAGTGGGGCTTCACAATATGTGCATTGTAAAAGAGATTTTTATGCACCATGCTTTTGATTTGTCGTGCAAAATGTCAAAAAATATGACTGTCGTACGGAACCCTCGGTGCGTGAGCCTGACTCGCACTTGGCCGGTTTTTTTTAATATAGAGATAGACTAACGCTTGGCGAAAATCAGACCTGGTGGCAAGATACCTATTCACTCTTGACTTGAAGGTACCCATACTATAATTAGAGGGGAAAACTAATGCTGGAAGGCTGTTCCAAATCTTAGCGGTTCGAATTAGATATTTAATACCAATTTTAGACAAATTAGAATAGGCCTGTATAGTCTTGAACTATTGACTTAATTTACCAATTTTAAAGTCTTAAATCCCCAGCAATAGGTATTTCAAAGGTAAACGTATTTTCTTTCGCAATACCTAACAATGCACGAGTAACTCTACCGATGTCACGTACAATGGAGATTGATTAGTGAAATTGTGTAGCAAATCTCTTTTGTAAAATGGAGGAGCGGGCTTCTCTAAATCACTCTTTAACGAGCTGGAAAAGCTGTCAGGCAGGACCTTAAATAAACTGTTATTTATTAAAAACTAAACAAGATGAATTATTTTGTGTAATCCATTATAAAGCTGAGATAATTTTATTTGAGATGTTACAAAAAGATGAATAATAAAACAATGTCTGTTTTTTGGGATAGTTTAGGATTGTTTGGATAAATAATGAATTATTAGGTAAAAGCCAGTATAAGTCCCGCGAAATGCTATTGCGCTAGAACCATGTCTCATTAACATCGAAATGACGTCATTTTGACGTCAGCCGAAATAAAAATATACCATCAGCTTATAACCTCTAATGTACAATGTCGTTACGTTATGACTTCACTAAAATGGCGGCCACCTCATAATTCATGCCGCTGACCTCTACTAATATAAGTACGCTGGAATTGCGATTGCCGACCTGTTTGTGTTGCTGATAGCTGCAGTTAGCGTCATATATGAGCGTATTGAAAACCCGTAAATTTTTCCCTTGTTTGTTACCTACGTCACAGAAAAAAGTATTATTTCTTGTACAATGGGCTTGTACGGGAGCGGTGTCTGTGTGCTCGACCGTGCCAAAAGGAGATATCCCACCGAGCGGTTGGTTTCTTGAAACTTCTTGATATTGTGCTGATTGCAGAAAACTCCGTTAGTGCGAGTACTGTCGGCGGTACATTTGTTCGGGACTACGTCATGAAACATTATCGATTGAATTGCGCCATCTAGTTCCAACTGTGGCAACCGCCACAGTTTCCCTACCCTTCGTGTGCAAGTGAGACTTGCACTTGAGTGTTTTTCAGCTGTGGTTAATAAAAATACACCAACTATTGCACGAGTATGTCTGTGGTAATCTGCACTCGACTCTAATATATATGGTAATACTGGCCAAAACAATTTGTTGGTACCGCATCCTCCGTTATTTCATGATTTCGCATGTCTTGATAAAGAGGATTTGTGTGAAAATGTAAACAGGCGCCGCTGCCGTTGACGGGGAACATATTTGTGGAAATGAGTTGAATTTTTTCCAGCGTACCCACATACATTGTTGATATGTTTTAGCATCTGTGAGGAATTCTAAATGTGGGAAAAGTCTTGATACATAACTAAATTTTTTTTTGCTAATTCTTACTTAGTCTTTATTATTTTAACATTCAAATTATCGTTAGTGATTTCCATTGAACATGATATTATATCACACACCGGCTTTACTCTCGTGTTTGGTCGACGGTAGCCCGACTAGTTTCGAACCTATCCGGGGTCATTTGCCCATCAGGATTCAATAATTAGTCTTCCTAGTTTTGATTTGAACTAAGTGCCAATTGATATTATTTCCCCAATTGGGAGCTAAGTAATAATTAATATTATTATTCCCTCAATTGGTAAGATTTTCCAACATTTTAAGGATCGTTCCCTCTTGCAAAGATTTTCGGCAGAAATTATATAGTTTGACATTTTCTCCCGACATCCCGATATCATACCGAATAATATTGAATAATAACCCTGAGATACAGGTTTTGCAAACTTACTTCAGGACCCCTGGCACAATTTTTAAAAAGACCTTTGTAGAATAAATAAATCATTTCATTTCAATATTGAGCTTACAGATAAATAATTATTAGGATGACAAATCGCAATAATCTTAAAGGTCACAATATCCTTGAAAACTTTCAAGATCCATAACAAAATAATAAAATAAATAATATCGTTTATTCTTATATCAGGTATTCCGCGAAAGTATACTTTAATACTCGAATCCAAATGGAATTGAAAGGCTACCCAGTTTTATTGCTATCACCGTAGCTCGTAAAGTGCGAGCTAATACATTAGAACCCCTTAAGTCTTGCCTGCAGCTCAGTATCTATCTGAGATACAAACTAGAAATTTATAAGTACCGGAAATGTTCAAATAGTTTTTAAATTCCTTTACAAATATGCCACTGCAATCTCATCTGCAAGAAAGTGACGATACAGTCTAAATTTCATTAAACCCTTACTACTCATCGGTTTCTACACGGTATCGTACCGGAACGCTAATCGCTTGGCCTCAAAAGCCTCTCGCCAGACAAAAGATTTTCTTTCTCAGTTTTTTCTAGATTTATTTGAAACATACGAAAACATATCTCATAGAATTAGCAAGTGAAAGAGGCAATGGGCAGGCCATATCTGTCTGGGGTGCCTGCCAGGTAACCTCCCAGTGTACCTGGGTGCTGCTGGTCTCTTTTGATACGTCCGAGGGGAAGAGCAGTATTTGGGCATTCTACGAAAGATTCAACATTCTATTCATTCTAGACGCTGTGGGGGTTTTCATCAAAATTCTTATTATTTCATAGTTCTTTCATATACTTCCATAATTCAATCATCATCATCATCATGATCAACCCATCGTCAGCTCACTACAGAGCACGGGTCTCGTCTCAGAGTGAGAAGGGTTCCGGCCACAGTCTACCACGCTGCCCATGTGCAGATTGGTAGACTGCACATCTTTGAGAACATTATAAAGAGCTTTCAGGCATACAGGTTCCCTCACTATGCTTTCCTTCACCGTTAAAGTAAGTGATATTTAATTACTTAACGCACATAACTCCGAAAGGTGCGTGCCCGGGATCGAACCCCCGACCTTCGATTAGAATGCGGACATCCTAACCACTAGGTTATCACAGCTTTAACAAAATAAATCATACGATATTCCAAAGAAATCTCATATCAATCAGATACGCAAAACAAATGTAGGAGAGATAGCATTTATTTGAGCAAAACAATGCCAACTCAAACGTTTTCAAACCCTAACCTATTTGATTATCCCTTCGCTCGAGTCGTCCCACTTTTTGCATCACTTCACTTGGGAAGAAAAAAAAAGCATGAATATTTGCGGAGGTCAGGCACAGAGGGCAAATAAAAGGAATCAGTTTCGCTGTCCCCACAGACGCGGTCGGAATATATTCGTCTGCTAATTCTATATTTGTATGAGAATTTTCACGACGTTTCTTTATCTACTAGTGCTAGGTTACATAATATTGTGTACATTGTATTATTGGAGAATTTGCCGTTCGTCATATTTGCTTAATGTATTAGTTGCATAGTAGAAAGTAAGCTTTTAAAAAAATATAGTATTTTATTACTAAGTTACCCTGTCCAGGAGCAGCTTTTTATCATTTTATCTACAAACTACTAGACGGATCGGGCTGAAATTTGGCATGCAGATGGTTAATATGACGTAGGCATCCGCTAAGAAATGATTTTTGAAAATTCAACCTCTAAGGGGGTGGAATAGGGGTTTGAAATTTGTGTAGTCCACGCGGAGGAAGTCACGGGAAAAAGCTTATACCTATATATAAAAGGAAAAGCTGACTGACTGACTGATCTATTAACGCAAAGCTCAAACTACTGGACTGGAAATTTGGTATGTAGATAGCTGTTATGACGTAGACATCCGCTTAAAAAGGATTTTTGAAAATTCATCCCTTAAAGGGAAAGGACGGGAATAGGGGGTTGAAATTTGTGTAGTCCACACGGTCGCAGGCATAAGCTAGTAAATCATAATAATTTTTCACACACATTTCTACAAAGCTCTTTTAACTGTACATGGAGGTCAGTTGTTAATAAATCTACCACATCTAGCAGCAGTAACTAATGTTCGCCTGCCTTTAACGTTTTTGCGTGAAATCCTAAGTATTCCAGTCACGCCATCTAAATGGTGTATTAGCCCATAAAAATAGCCATTACTGCATTACTAGGCAAATATTTTAGTCTGGCGTAAAAATATTCTTCACTGATCTACATAATATTTTATTGATATCAATCCATAAGTACTTACCTACTAAATAATAATTATTATAAAAGGGAATGTGTGCCTGACGGTATGTCCGTCTGTTTGGTAGCTTTTAACGGCCCATCCGTTCAACCAATTTTGACGAAATTTTGTACAGATATAGGGGGATTTTTGAAAACGTAAATCCACGTGGACAAAGTCACGGCCATCGGCTACGATTCGTTGCTCTGTTGCGACGTGATTAAAGGACAAACCAAAAAAAGCATACTTTCGTATTTATACAAAAATATTTTTGTATTTAATATAATGTACCTACTTGTAAATATTCAAGGAGAATGTAAGCACCTTGTAAAAGCTCACTTTATTAGGTCATAATTTTTGACTTCATTTCCTCAAATTCAAACTTCGCGATTAGATAAAAGTTTCTTAAGAGGAGTTTATTCGTAGTGAGCCCTAAACAAACGCAGTTTAGCTTTTATTTAAATATTAGATGATGCCATTCGTCTGCGTGGATTTAGCTTTTTCATCAAAATCGGTTAAACTGTTGGGCTGTAAAAAGACAGACAGACAGATAGCCAGACAGACAGACAGGCACACTTTCGCATTTATAATATTTGTATGAAACTTTGTTGATACATTCTAGGAATATGTATAATATAATATAATTCTGTGTCTGTGATCTGCCAGATTTCCTATTAAAATATTATTTAGTTGCAAAGTAACACGGACTTAAAGAAATAGGTACATACAAAACTTTAAACTTGTGCAACTTCAAAATCAGATATTTTCAAGAAAAATTTGACACAGTTATTAGTTTCTTAATCGTGTCTGCCTTTTATTGAGTAAGAACCTAACTACGTGTGTATGGAGAGGGCTGGGAAACCTTTTCTTAATGCAAATTGTAATTCCGTTCATTCAAAACTTCCCAACATTATCAGAAATTCAGTTGAATATTTATAATAATTTGTTTCCCATGTTATTACAAAGTTTTGCGAATTAAAGATGATGAAATTGAAATACCCTTTCAGATATTTAAATAACTTTATAAATTCTGGCTGATGTTTGCGACTTTATCTGCGTGAGAAATCTTTGATTTTTCAAGATATAAATATGTCTGTCTGTCTTTAATTATATCCATGAAAAAACTATGTCGATCCATTGTCCATTATTGAAGGACAAACTAAGAAACAAACACACTTTATCATTTGTAGTAGTAGTTTTCGCAATGTTTTTCGGCTCAGATTTCGTAGCCTAGCTCACGTGTTCCACGTGTAAGTGTATAATAAATTATTCAGTGTTAAAATGATTATATAATGACATGTAATGATTGAACATGTCGAGATGTCTTCTTGTCCCAAATTCCTCAGTGCTTGAAGTTCAAAGTCTTCGAACAGTACGTGTTGCCATTGATGACACATGGATCCGAGATAATATAGTCGCTAATTATGGGCCTCATAAGAAAGCTCAAAGTCACTCAGCGGGCGATGGAGAGAGCTATGCTTGGAGTTTCTCTACGTGATCAAATCAGAAATTAGGAGATCCGTAGGAGAACTAGAGTAACCGACATAGCTCAACGGGTTGCGAAGCTGAAGTGGCAATGGGCAGGGCACATAGTTCGTAAAACCGATAGACGTTGGGGTCCCAAGGTGCTGGAATGGCGACCTCGCACCGGAAGACGCAGTGTTAGAAGACCCCCCACTAGGTGGATGGACGACATCAGACGAGTCGCAGGGAGCTGCTGGATTCAGGCGGCGCCAGACCGATGGCGTGTGGAAGTCCCTACAAGAGACTTATGTCCAGCAGTGGATGTCTATCGGTTGATAATGATGATGATGTAATGATTATGAAAAAGCCCAATTCATCGCTCTCGAGGAGGATAAAATTCGTCACTCATTCTTTATTCATCACTCAGACATGTTCAATTAATATTAACAACTCTGTTTGTAACCCTTGTCAACGTCAACTACATCTAAGCCGGACCCTCCCTTCACCACGGTTCTCAAATTAAGTTCACCCTGATCCACACATTGGTATGTTGAACCAATTTTATCAGCTAAACATGTGTGGAGGATTTCGGGTTATGTTTCTACACATAGCAAATATATAATATTTAGTTTTGCAATTGGGTATTTGACTACATCAAAAATAAATTATTTCTCAGTGATTATTAAATAGAGGGTCTTCCAAAATACGTAAAATCCACGTCCTTTGTTGGTTTTAAGTGTAATAACCATTTTAAATTATCGATGAAACTAAAAAAAGCACGTCAAACGATTGTGACGTCACACACCGGTATTCCATAGAATCTCGCATACTAAGCGCGCGTTTTGACGTTTGATAAAAAGTTACTGGTTTGACTAGTTGTCAAATACCGTATTCGCTATCTAAATTTGTATAAGCTATATTATATGTACCTATAATACATATTATGTTAATTAATTTAATAGTGCAATTACATGAATGATATTACCCATTCCCAAGCTTTCTTATCATTTAAATAACGAGTACAAAACTACTAGAGGTAACTCTTTCTTGATAGATAAAAGTTGGCGCGATTGATTTAACAAGCAGGTATTCCGGAGGGCATCAAGGTAAACAAACACCTTGATTGGCACACTTTTCCTATCAAAAAACATTCGATATCCATCCTCTCAAATGAGTCACTCGCGATCGCCATAAAACTCTATCCCAATACAGGATATAAAAATGTTAGGACTATACAGAGTAATAAAAGTGAAACTATGCCAATTTTTATAGCTTTATTTCATGAATAAGTTACGTTTCCAAGTCACGTTTTTTATCGTCCCCTGTCGAGTTCTTATGTCATGTATAAACATCGCACATACTATGTTATATAATATCTTTTATTGTTTTATCACGGTTTTATCTTAAAATTGTAAAATGTAGATTTTTTTTTTCTAAATTTTTTGGGATCTTTTAATCACTATGTGAGTTGTGACTATATCAGATCCATAATACCCTAATTACACTGCTCTCTATTTTAACTTAGTACATAATATTCTTACGTTTCTATTATCCTTAAAATAAATTCCAAAAGAGTTCTTGCGGCTGTGGAAAAAGCCACCGCGAGAACGCTTTGGAAAATACCCATATCTGATAAAAGTCCTTTATAAAAACTTCGAAACTAGCCACGGCCGAAGCCTCCCACCAGACCAGACCAGAGATTTATAAACTAAAAATTTCAAACCCCTGCTGCCTGCTGGGAATGACCTCATAATAATAATATTATATATAGCAATTTATAGTAGGTATCTATCTACGTAGAATGTTATCCAAATCAATTAACACGATTAGTACATTACATACGGGCTTATCTTTGGACTGTGTCGTCCATCTTGGTAATCGAACATGACATGGGAACAGTGCTGCAATACTGCATCAGGCACCAAATTAAGTCATGCAATTTGAATCCTTAGAATTAGAGTACTTGAAGTCATGTTTGCATGAACAGTTAGAGGCTTGAAATGCAAGTGGCTTACTGTCAAGATGCCGCAACACAAACAAGGCGTGTCTTTAACTAACAATGGCTAACCATCTTGTGTTGATGTGACGTAATCCATCAGCAGGGTTCTGGTGCTATGTAATGGCTGTATTTACTATACTCAAAATGCTAAGGGAGTAGCAGCCTTAAATTGATCTCATTTATTATCTTTATTAGGTAGGTAGGTATAACTAAATGTCTAGACTACATGGAGATCAGTCAAGGAATTGTGCCAATTAACAACTTAAATTTAATGAAATAAGTTACAATGGTCAATGGTTATGGGCAGATTACACCTACCGAGTACAGTGGCGAGTCAGTGTCCTCGGCCGAGTAGGTACTCGGTTGGTATTTAAACACTTTAACGAGTGCAATTTCGCCGCAATTTCTCAGCCACAGCACTGTCTCGGCCGAGTGACATTTAACTGTCTCGGTTCACTACTCGGTAGGTGTAATCTGCCCATAACATGTAAGTAACTTTCGACGAACTCCCTGGCGCAGTGGTAAGCGCTGTGGTCCTATTAGTGGGAGGTCCCGGGTTCGATTCGCGGCAGGGGCTTGGAATTTTATAATTTCTAAATTTCTGGTCAGGTCTGGTAGGAGGCTTTGGCCGTGGCTAGTTACCATCCTACCGGCAAAGCCGTGCCGCTTAGCGATTAAGCATTCCGGTTCGATACCGTGTAGAAATTCCGCTGGCTATAGGTGTGTAGACAAACTTGAGCTTTAAAACAAGGTAATTAAGATCCAGTTTACTATAACGCGGAAGTGTTTCGACACTCGAATACTATCTACGTTGGTGAGACATAAAATCTTGTACTAAGCGTACTACGTCTTGTTACCCCAAGCCTTAATCGTTAAGACTCGTACTTTGACTATCTTAGAGCACAATTCACCTGAAGCGTATTCCAACATTTGTTTTTCTCATTAGTTCCCAGATAAGTGTAACTCACTCCTCTTTTCCCTATCTACAACGTTTATTACCAACTTATCTAATTTAAACGCCTACTTAGCTAATTTAATTTCAAACTATCTTCTAAGGTAATAAACTTGGTAAGTTCTCTTACAATTCAATGTCTGGATTTCTTGCCTCTAATCCCTCAGTTAGAATGTATAATGTGTGGTTTTATCATCATCATCATCAGCCGATAGACGAGGGGTGAAAATATAGAGGTTTGAAATTAGTGTAGTCCACTCGGATGAAGTCGCGAGCATAAGCTTGTTAGAATAAACGTTCTGGTCAAGAACATCATAGGTAAGTACAATCTGTTGCTTAACTGCTTTGTGTTACTTAGTTCTAATAAATTTAAAAGATTTTGTAAAGTGGTGATAACAAAAAGAATACCCGGCTGAGTTTGTTGTGGGCTCTACTCAGACCTGGGCGCGTTTGGAACCCTCGTAGCTTTAGTTTAAGTTTGCGTAATAATTATCACCACTATATCTTACAAATCCAACAACCGACTATCAAAAAATGTAATTTATTACCTACTAGCTGATACCCGCGACTTCGTTCGCGTGGATTTAGTTTTTTTAATCCCGTGGGAACTCATTGATTTTCCGGCTATACCCATGCAAAAAATCACGTCAATCCGTTGCTCCGTTGCAACGTGATTGAAGGACAAACCAACAAACCAAAAAACCAATAAACTAACAAACCAATAAACCAACAAACAAGCACACTTTCGCATTTATAATATGAGTAGTGATTTTGAATAAATTATTTGAATTTTGAATTTTGTCAAGGAACTTTGAACTTTATTGATTTTTGGCAACGAACGAATTTTTGGGAATTTTAGTCAGCCAATTTATCGAAGGTCCGTCGCCATCCGTACGCCAAAGAAACTAATTTACAGGTATGAAATTACTCGCAAATCCATCTAAACATTCTTGCAAGTTGTTCCTCAAGTAAAATAACTTCTCGGAATTGATACACCCTCAAGCTTAACCCATTTCCATCGAAATCCGATCAAGCTAAATCGTTTTACACATGTACACAACGTGAGCCAAATTGGTTTCCTACGCAAGTTTGTGAGTGAGTTACCGTTTGGAATAATGTTGTTTACCTGCTCTGACTTATCTAAAATATCTAATAGTCCTTTTATTGATAAATTTTGACGACTAAGAGTATTGTTACTTTCAGCGGCTAGGTTAAGACTGCTTGCATAAAACGTAAAAGAACGATTCTACTAAACTTTTACAAGTACTTTTGAATCGTCAAATGCATCTGAGAAAAATGATATAATTAGATATAGGTATAGATTTTCAGACATGCGAATAGTAGAGGAGAAGATTGTCTACTTTTTATTCCCTTAAACTAAAAGTTGGTCTATTCGACTACTCGGTCTAACATATTTTACCACCGAACCGCAAGACGTTGGGCGAGTTTCCATCCTTATGTCATTGACATTCGACATTCCATCCAAAAGTTTTGCGTCATCATTCCTCATTCATTCAAAAAATATTAATGTACTATTATGCTTATTCCTATTTTGTCAGTAAAATATTAGTTACTAGCTGCCCCGGCGAACTTCGTACCGCCTAACAGTCGATTCTTTTTCAGGATTTTTTTAAATTTTTCTATCCGTAAGAACCATCCCCGTACTTCAAGGAATATTATGAAAAAAGAATTAGTGAAATCGATTCAGCAGTTCTCGAGATTTGCGATCAGCAATACATTCAGCGATTCATTTTTATTACACATATAGGGATTAGTGAAATCATGAAAATAATGATCTAAGTTCAAGCTGAATAACTAAAAAACCACGTTTAAACCTAAAATTATGATTCTGAGTAATATAATTTTAAACTGAATAAAATGAAAGATTAATAATCGTGATATTTTCTTTAGAATCCTAGTCTTTTCAGCATACATCATTAAAAAATATAGCATATAATTATATGTTCTCAAAATATTATGAATGCAGTAAGAACTAAGGTCAATTCGTTTCTAAAATTTACTATAGCACTAGCTGATGCCCACGACTTACTTCACGTACAAAAATCCCATGGGAACTCTTTGATTTTTAGGGATAAAAAGTAGCTTGTGTTAATGCAGGGTGTAATCTATCTCTATTCCCAATTTCAGCTAAATCCGTTCAATAGTTTTATTGTGAAAGAGCAATAAACACACCCACGAATACAAAATTTTGCCTTTATAAAATTACTAAATTATGCTCGCGACTATATCTGCGTGATCTACACAATATATTTTAAACTTCTATTTTACCCCATTAGGAATTGATTTTCAAAAATCCTTTCTTAACGGATGTCTATACCATATCTAGCTATCTACATGCCAAATTTCAGTTCGATCCATTCAGTAGTTTGAGCTGTGCGTTTATTGATCAGTCAGTCGGTACTTTTACATTAATAGATTAGTGTGATAAGTGTGATGTGATTTATAGTACAAACGAGCTTATGCTCGCGACTTCGTTCGCGTGGACTACACAAATTACATACTCCCCTATTACTCCCTCAGGAGTTAAATTTTCGGAAATCGTTTCTTAGCGGATGTCCACGTCGTAATAGCTGCATACCAAATTTCAGCTCGATTCGTCCAGTAGTTTGAGCTGTGCGTTGATAGACCAGTCAGTCAGTTAGTCGCTTTTTCCTATTATAAAAGTGAGCAGGGAAATACGTATGAAACTCTCCATTGAAAACTTTCTACTAACAAATAGTTTTTTTTTATCTCGCAAAAAAAAACACAGAGCATCGCGTAGTCCGTTTAATAGGACAGAGAAATTGAATCTAGGCCGTTCATACATACCATTTAAACTCCACGCGTGATGCATTATACTATTAAAAGACTTATTCTGGAACATAATAAAATACAGGGTTAATCCATACTTAAAGCCACACTCAGAGTCGCTAATCGTTACTTAAGATTGAGTTAAAACGAGACAGATTTATGTGAGAGATATAGCTCTGTCTCGTTTTAACTAAACTTAAGTAACGATTGATGGGGGGGTAAGGGGGTGCACTAACATCTCAACACCCCGAATGTCAACCTCACCTGCACGCGGTGCCCCCTGCCGCCTGCGAATCAGCGAACGAGGATATGACGACCGAAGAATGGCGGGATAACCATTCCAAATGGCTTGGCTTTAAATAACACAGACCAGAGATGGGCAGCAGCGTCACTGGTGCGAAATGGCCTACAGCTCTGCGCTGACCAACCCGCCTGCCCAGCGTGGTCAGTATGGGCATTACTTCTAATGAGCAGCGCCAACAAACAAAGGCCCCCAGTTCCCGGCAGCCCTGCTATTCCCGATTACGGTAAGGTGGTGGAGAGCGGGTGGATGAGGAAGGCTGAGGACCGTGTTTGGTGGCGTGCTCTTGGAAAAGCCTATGTCCAGCAGTGGACGCAAACAGGCTGATGGATTGGATTGGATTGAAGTAACGATTAAGCGACTCTGAGGGCGGCAGTTAGTGTGTCTATCTGATTGTCTGCTAGCTTTTCACGGCCCATTTGTTTACGTAGGCGCATACGTCGTATGCTCGCGACTTCGTCCGCGTGGACTACACAAATTTCAAACTCCTATTTCACCCCCTTAGGGGTTGAATTTTCAAAAATCCTTTCTTATAATACCTATCTGCATGCCAAATTTCAGCCCGATCGGTCCAGTAGTTTGAGCTGTGCGTTGATAGATCAGTCAGTCAGTCAGTCAGTCAGTCAGTCAGTCAGTCAGTCAGTCCCTCAGTCAGTCAGTCAGTCACTCAGTCAATCAGTCACCTTTTCATTTTATATATTTAGATGACGCAGCGGCACCAATTAGGTGCAGAACCGCCAAAGCAACGCATCGTGTGGCTTTACTTTACAAATACCTAGAGTATCACGTGTATTAACGTCTAGAATGTGTTACAGAATAGGCCCTCAGTTCGTGCTACGCCGCGTTTCAAACGAACCCGCAGCGGGCAAACAACCTCAATTCAAACACTAATTTGTTTCAGAACTAACGTACTACGAAAACAATTTGGATCACGTTAGTGTACCTGTGTGAAACAGTTTGCTCCGATTTAGTTTGAGTGAAAGTTTCTAAATGAATTCCAGTTTCAAATTTAATGGGGGAATCATGTTGGTCATGAATAGATCATTGAGAAGTGACGTTAGCTTTATAGTGACTGGAGAACACCACATCAAATCTGAAGGCTTAATATAAGATTTTACATTTTAAGCCGAAAATTCAGTACCAACCACTGATTATGATTTCGCTTAGAGCAACAGCTGTAGATCTTAATGACGAACTTGGGCTTTAAAATAAGGCAATAAAAGTCTATTTTGCTTTAATGGGAAAGTGTTTTTGACGTTCTTATTCTATAAACGAGATGTAAGCACTACTACTATTAATTGTCATGATCATGTTCAAGAGTAAGAAGGGTTTGGCCATAGTCTACCACGTGGTAGACTATGGCCAAACCCTTCTCACTCTGAGAGTAGACCCGCGCTCTGTAGTGAGGCGGTGATGGGTTGATCATGATGATGATATGAAAACAACTTTCTAGTTTCTATAAATAAAATAGCATTTATACTGTAATATTATAGCCGCCTGTATGAAGCAATTAAATAGTGAAGTAGACACTTAAATGAAAATGCCTCTACCGTACTCCGACAAAATATAATTTAAGATTGATTAACGAGAATTTAAATGAACATTTCTACGAATTTATTATTCTAATATCACCACGTTTTATATTCTTCTTCAGGGTACGGAACCCGAGAGGTGAAAGTAATAAAAAATTCCCAGTAATTTATTTTCGCCTTTGAACTCTGTAGGCGATGAACATTCAAACCAAATAAAAAATTATTTTTCTCTCGCGACTCGTAAGCAAACGAGGTTTCGGTAATAAACATAATTTGGCAAAGAAATTCCTTTGTTTTGTTTTCGACTTTGATACAAAATCATAACTTGACTTCATGACGGGATTTTTCACTTGAAACGCAAATAAAAATTTCATTTTGCCACATAAATTTTTATTGTGAGAGTATTTTATCATTTTTAATTTTACAAAGTACCTACGGAGTCAAATAAAATGAAACCATTTTCAAGTTATTTTTATGAATACATCCGAGATGCGTTTAATTTTTATGAATTGTAGAAAAACATTTGCTGTTAAAATATCAAGCTTAAAGTTTAGCATTAGGTACACTGCTACTTTTCATTTCGGAAAATTCTAAGTTTTCCCATAACTTGAAAAAATCTAAATCTACGTAGACGAAATCGTGGGGATCATCTAGTCACTACCCATAAATTATAAATACGTATGTGTTTGTTTGTTGGTCAGTTTGTCGGAACGGAGCAACGGATTGATCTGGTTTTTTGCATAGATACAACAAAGATCTGGAGAATGACCCTAGGCTTCTTTTTATCTCAGAAAATCAAGGATCTATCATACACCTTGGAAAATGAAGTATACCATAGACTAAGTAGATTCTTTTTAGGTATGAAGAAAAGAAACTCGGAGCTAACCTTTAACGAGCTGCTAACCTAACCATATCACGTGAGACTAATTAAGATTGTTTAATTTGCCCAACTTTACGTACAAGGCTTATGTTTCATCCCTCGAATGCGTTGACTAGTTCATTATGTTAATTGATCCTCCGGAGGTTTATTCACTCCTGTGTTACATTTTCTTTGTCCCGAAGTTGTGGGTGAATCTGTGGTGTAGGAGCCCATAGGAAACCTTTTGTAGGTCCTTGATAAAGCCAGACTGAGCTCAATTGGTCATGCGACCCGAGAAATATGAGCGAGTGGTGCGCTCTTTCGGTGACCCTCGCATCTATTTTTTACTAGCTGATGCCCGCGACTTCGTCCGCGTGGAATTAGGTTTTTAAAAATCCCGTGGAAACTCTTTGATTTTCCGGGATAAAAAGCCTATGTCACTCTCCAGGTCTTTATCTATACCCATGCAAAAAATCACGTCAATCCATTGCACCGTTGCGACGTGATTGAACGACAAACCAACAAACAATCACTCTTTCGCATTTATAATAAGGGTACTGATATCCTACTTATTCTAATGTAAAGGATTATTTGCATGATAATTAAGTTCTAATAGGTTTAAGTGATTTTGTAAAGTGGTGATAATAAAAAGCAACCCCGGCTAAGTTTGTTGTGGGCTTTTTTCAGACCTGAGCGCGTATGGAACCCTCGTAGCTTTAGTTTTAAGTACGTATTAATTTATCACCACTATGTCATAATACAAATTAACAATTTTGATAATCGTATCATTTTACCTATTCAAGTAAGCGTAACATTTTACCTATTCTGAATAAATAATTTGACTAGGATTTGAGTTTTTTTTAACAAGAATATTAGCCATGTTAAATGACTAATATTCCCCTTTCCTCTCCAACTAAACGTCAGGATTGTGCTAGGAGTAGGTACGACAATAGTGCAACGGGCGGGGTTTGAACCGTGGACCTTTCGGTTTTCAGTCCACTCCTTTACCGGTTGAGCTATTGAGGTTTAGTTTTGCATATAGCTATTAAATATTTTATATGTATAGTAGTAAATCATAATTTACTATTATCTAGTGCAGAAAAACTATCATACCTAAGTACTTTCCGGATTTTTCAACACCTCCTCAAAAATGTCTACGGGCTCTTGGTTCATGGCATTATGGAGATCATTCAAGTTGAAACTAAGTTTTTATTCGAAACTTCGTGCAGTGTTGAGTTTTACGCTGGAACGTTAGAAATATTATGCTTATTTGCAGACTTCTGACATTAAAGCGTGAAATAGCCACTCCTACAACTGAATAAAAATCTCAATTCGTGAGCATTATTACAATGCTCACGAATTTGATCTATGTACAGAAATTAGTATAGATATGAGTCGTAGGACATCTTAAATATATAAAAGGAAAAGGTGACTGACTGACTGACTGATCTATCAACGCACAGCTCAAACTACTGGATGGATCGGGCTGAAATTTGTCATGCAGATAGCTATTATGACGTAAGCATCCGCTAAGAACGGCTTTTTGAAAATTCAACCCCTAAGGGGATAAAATAGTGGTTTGAAATTTGTGTAGTCCACGCGGACGAAGTCGCGAGCATAAGCTAGTTCCCCATATAAATAAACTGAAGAGTCAGTAATCGGCCTTCAGATGTATTTTTTTCACCACATTTTCATGAATTCCACAATAAATGAATGTACCTACAGGAAAACGTTCATTTTTAGTAGCAACATTATAATATTCGCGAGTGGTGGTAAAGAATGGCATGTATAGTACGCGTCAGATCGAGATGACAATCGGGGTGGGACGCCCTGTATACCCGCACAGCTCTTGCGCTAACCCGGTGCGGGATAGCGCAGGTGACATGCGGCTGTGCGGCGCGTCCCCCCACCTCATACCCCTATTGCCATCTCGACCTGTCGCGTACTATACAAAATGTACGATGGATGCGCGACGTCGCGTGCTCGTTACAACGTGCGTATCAGCTAAGTGACTTTTCATGTTAAAACCGCTCGACGCCTAAACGCCGGAGATGTAATCAATTTCTTTCGCGCAGATGTTTCCCACCCTTATTGAATCCTCTTACAATATCATATTAGGGGATTTTATTCTCACATAACAGTATTGTTATAACGTATTTTTTTCAAGCTTCTTAAAGGTAGGTACTATGGATCATCTGTGGACATCCACTGTTGGACATAGGCCTCCCCTAAAGAGCGCCACCACACCCGGTCCTCAGCCTTCTCGCCAGCCTCTTTATATCGTCTGTCCATCGTGCTGGAGGGCGTCCCACACTACGCTTGCTCATACGCGGTCTCCACTCAAGGACTATCCGGCCGCATGCACCTGAGCCAGTAGGTTCGAAAACATGGCCATACCTACAAGTTCACAGGTAGAAAAGATGATGACTTAAATCTTGAACACTATTATTAATGCATCAAAATAATTTAACTATGAACCAAATCACTATTTTAATGTTTTCGCGCCGCGCTCTTTATGTGGTATCATACTTCAACAATATTTACAGGCGCGATAAATCGGCCCACACGCGTCGGTTTTGCAGAAACGATGAAACATTCATTTCACTCGCACGTCGTGTAGTCATACGCATAGAGCAGAAACAAAGAGGAGATGTTGTATTAAGATTTCCCTATGAAATATCGAGTGACATTTTGCGGGGTGAGGGGTTGTGGAACGCCGCCCACTTCTCAATTTCCCATCTGCGGGTTAGTAGCAAAACTACTCGCTTAGCGACCTAACATCGATATATTGATGTCACTACATAGTTCAGCTATCTCACACTAGATGTCAATAATCTAGAACTATTTTAATAATTACGTATAAAATTACTTACAAATGAAATGTGATACCATTCATAGCATCAGAACGTCTGTCTGAATAACTTTGACACGATAAAACACAACACTTCATCCTTTTGTTCTTAAAAACGCGAAAACACACCGATAATACGAGTCTCAATATATGTGAACCTGACGAACGCAGACAGCATACTAACTAAGGCCCCGCCCACAGTGATGACGTCAGGACCTAGTTGAAAATCACAGTGCACAGTTGCTTAGGCCAACTCCTCTTTGTTTCTGCTCTATGAGTCATACGTCACTGATTTAATAATATTTTACACCTACACCCTGACAATGGGGCCACAACCTTATCATGATAAGCGACAGTTTCAAATACTGAAACGGAGATAATATAACTACGCTGGAAGACGTGTGCCATACAAAATTACAGTAATTATGCTATGTACCGATTCAAATCGCCCTACCAAGTTGAAACTATGTTGACAAAATGTCTCATTTCTACCATTTACAGTGCGACAAGGCTCTTTTGGCACGTGAATGACATTGACAGGGGGGCGCTGTTGGAGAACAAAGGCTTAGACTATTCATACAAGAACAAAAGGGACACTTGACGGCAACGTTAGTTCCGATTTTCGCCATGCGCTAAAAGAGCCTTGTCGCACGCACTGTAGTTTCGAATACGCTCACATGATGCTCAGAGCTGCTATCCTAAATCTGTATACTAAATAGCTAGCTTACGCACAGTTAACGTAAATAAATCAAAAAGTTACACTTAGGGCTACGTAAAAATAAATGAAGCCCTTGTACTGAAATGCCTTACCACCGCGCAAGGATTTCTGAACAGCATTCGTGTTTATGTTAATTGTTTTAGTTTGCGTTTCCGCTACCGCCGTCGCTAGTACGATAAGATTGTGGCCCTGCTGCGGTTATAGCCCAAAACTGTATCCATGCTTTTCGAAAACGAGCACATTTCTCATTCCACATGTGTTTTAGCTAATGTTCTCTTTCGCATAAACCTATAAATCATTTTAACTCAAACCTACATTCGGCGTATTGTGTATATCCAATAATAATATGGTAGCGGCGGAAAAGCAATAAGTATTATATGAAATAATATTATTAAAAGGAGAAGCTGACTAACTGACATATTATTTATCAATACACAGCTCAAACTAATTAGTAGGTGATTATAACGCAGACCGCCAATAAGAAAATATTTTCAAAAACTCTACCTATAATAAGCGAATCCAGCAGACAGATAATCCTTTAATCTGTAGGCTGACTGACTGACTATTTTTTAAATTAGGTCATGTCAGAAGATTGACTTTCGTATTGCTACGAATGTAGCACTTCGTAGGCTCGTTTCATTCAGTACCGCCTTTGCAAGCCTGTGGATTTTCTCTGTCGTCTCTTCATTCAGCTTCACCTTCTCGACTTTCCCATTGCTACGGATGTAGAACTTCGTCGTAGGCTCGCTTCATTCAGGACCTTCTTTGCAAGCCTGTGGATATTCATTCTCTATCGTCTCTTCATTCAGCTTCACCTTCTCGACTTTCGTATTGCTACGGATGTAGCACCTCGTAAGCTCGTTTCATTCAGGACCTCCTTTGCGAGCCTATGGATATTCTCTATCGTCTCTTTATTCTGCTTAACCTTCTCGATTTTCGTATTGCTACGAATGTAGCGCTTCGTAGGCTCTCTTTATTCAGGACATTTTTGCAAGCCTGTGAATTCACGCTTTACAAAAACACACTGTGAGGAGTGAGGATGATCAGATTTTGTTCTGGGCTACTTAGTTAATTTAGTCTACATAATATTATGTGCAGTTAGTGTTTTAAGTGCACACTAGAAAAATTAAGTTTATGGTTTTTATTTGTTTTTGTTTGTTTTCATTTCCATGCCAGTCATCAAATAAACTAAATTGACTGTCAAAACTTTGATTTGTAATTAATGGGCACATTTAAATGCAATAATTATTTTAATATTCTAACTAGCTTATGCTCGCGACTTCGTCTGCGTGGGCTATACAAATTTCAAACCCCTATTTTACCGCCTTAGGGCTTGAATTTTCAAAAATGCTTTTTTAGCGGATGCGTACGTCATAATAGCTATCTGAATGCCAAATTTCAGCTCGATCCGTCTAGTAGTTTGGGCTGTGCATTGATAAACCAGTCAGTCAGTCAGTAAGCTTTTTCTTTTAAATATTTAGATTTACTGTTAGTTTTTTCGTTGGGTTTTTGCAGCGTTCCAAGCTGGTAGGCTAACTACTGTAACCATAGATACACAGACTTTTAAAGATTTAAGATTCTAACAGAAAATACTGTCCAACTAAAGTTTAAAAAATCTGACTTTTTAGCTCAGCTTTGTATACAAAACAGTGATTCACAGCTCTTTGAACCATTGAAAGTTACGAAGGGCAATTGAGATGCTATCTATCAGGCCTGTGAGAGCCGATAGCAATGATAAGCAATCAGAGCACTGGTATACAAAACTATACATTCTTCACGTTACAAATATGAACTCTATAATGATAGAAACAAGTGTCAATATTATATGTGGCTTTTCTGTTGTAAGCTAGTTTGATTGCAATCGGACTTATAGCTTTTTTTATTATCCACGCAATCACAACTGTTGTGGTTCGCAAACAGACGCGAGGCGTCTCGATTTTGATTGCGTTTTGTATTTTTTACACAGTTGGTTATTGCACTTTTGAATAATTATTTGCAGAAAGTCTAAGTTCTTCATTTTCATATTTGTTATGTAAAAACGAAGTATAATAAAATTTCCCTTTATAACATTTTCATCGCAGAACTCCAAAGTTGATGAACATTCCAAACAAATAATGATTTAGGTGCCTTCCCTCCCTGATTTTCATATCTGAGGGGGAAATTGGCAATATGAATGAGAATTTACTGTTTCAAAGTTTAATGAAAAATGTATTATGTTGATTGCTCCCGAATTTCTGATTGGTCAATTTTTCAATTTCTATAGAAATCATTTTCAAGATAAGCGGTTTTAACACAAAAAGTTTACCACAAAACTAAAATTAAACACCAATACTATAATTTGAACTAGCTTATGCTCGCGACTTCGTCCGCGTGGGCTACAGAAATTTCAAACCCCTATTTTACCCCCTTAGGGGTTGAATTTTCAAAAACCCGTTATTAGCGGATGCGTACGTCATAATAGCTATCTGCATGCCAAATTTCAGCCCGATCCGACCAGTAGTTACAGCTGTGCGTTGATAGATCAGTCAGTCAGTCATTCAGTCACCTTTTCCTTTTATATATTTAAATAAGCGGGTGACAAACAAGGAGAAAAGTGAGACAGAAAGTTTTATGAGAAAAACAGAAAAGCATGAATTATGCAGGTTACCTGTGATTACTGTTTTTACTTCAGACCGATTTTTCTTCGACAGCAGCCATCTTTTGTCGATAAGAATCCGATCATAATAATAATCTCTCTTCTCTCTCTTCTCAGACCTGGGCGCGTTTAGAACCCTCGTAGCTTTAGTTTTAAGTTTGCGTAATAATTATCACCACTATATCTTAGAAATCCAACATCTGACCATCAAAAAGAGTTATTAATTACCTATTTTGAATAAATCATTTGACTTTTGACTTTTTTTGACTAATAATGTTCTATTCGTACTGTAAAGAGATCAGTTTGTTCTATTCGTAGGCACCATGTAGAGATCGTCGGCTGGTCCTTCCTCTTAAAACTGGACTAAATGGCGAAATGTTCTAAATGATGGTGAATTGAAATACATTGAGAAGTTTCAAAGTTATAGGTAGACAAACTAGATAATACCCGCGACTTAGACCACGTAAAAATTTCGAAGATTAAAATAACCTATCTTCGTTTTTGGGATTCAAGATATCTTTGTACTAAAAGTCAAAAACAGGTAAACGAATGGGCCTTTAAACT
Source organism: Maniola hyperantus (assembly GCF_902806685.2). Taxonomy (NCBI): domain Eukaryota; kingdom Metazoa; phylum Arthropoda; class Insecta; order Lepidoptera; family Nymphalidae; genus Maniola; species Maniola hyperantus. The sequence continues at coordinate 14,098,920 of NC_048541.1, read as the reverse complement.
TTAAAAATCCTTTAGGAACCCTTTGATTTCCCCGGATAAGTAGCCTTTGTCCGTCCCAGGGATAGAAGCTATCTCTGTACTCAATTTCATCAAAATTGGTCAGAATAGAATAGAATAGAATAGAATAGAATGTTTTTTTATGCATGTAAACTTTTTAAAAGTGCTTATGAATAGTCAGGTAGTTTTAATTTACCACTGGTTCGGAATGCCGTTCCTACCGAGAAGAACCAGCAAGAAACTCGGCAAGAAGAACCAGCAAGAAACTCGGCAAGAAGAACCAGCAAGAAACTTGGCCCGAACCAGCAAGAAACTCGGTCAAACAAATGGGCCGTGAAAATCTAGCAGACAGACCGACAAACACATTTTCGCATTTGAAATATTAGTATGGATTATAGCTGCCCTATCCCGACTTCACTCGGGTGGAATCCCTGAAAATCATTTCTGATTGCAGGTCTAGAAAACCTCCCTACCAAAATTTTAAGTTTCTAGAACCAGTAGTTTACTTAGTTCTAGGTCATAGATTAATTATTGGTCTCGCTCCATGTTCTAGGTACATTGATATCATTCAGTTAATTTTTCTTTCATATTTATAGAAACAGGTACAAGTAGATTGTGACTTTACTATTTTGAAAAAAGGGTCCAAGATATATCACTATACAAGGGCGCTACCTGTTCTTTTGTCCCCTTTAATTAATCGAATAAGGGTCGCCACCCATTAGCTACTCGGTTTAATCTGGCTAAGGAAGGGATAAATTTTGAGTCACTAAAAGGGTCTAACGGTCTAAGTGCCTTCGCTGTTTTAATGTACTTTTCTTAATTTATTAACATAGACTTTTTTGGTTATTTGTCTCCAGCCCGATAAGTTATGCAATATAGTTCATGCCCATCTATTGAACGTTGATGTAACTATGTCAGAAACTATGACGGAAGTTTCAACAACAACTGCAGATTCAATCGAATGAAAATTGCTGCCGCTCCCGGTTTTGATGCTGTGTCCCTGATATCACACGGGGCCAATGTGTCAACGTACGTTGCGCCCCACATTAGCGCCCATCCCCTTCCCCAATAATTTAATCTAGTTATACAAAATCTGGCCGAAAAAGCAACGCTTATTTTTTACAGTAGCTTCAAAGAAAAAATTACTTTTGTACCTACTTAAGCATTGCATAAAAAGTATAAATCGCCCGATTTAAAATATACGTCCAATCGTGGTTGTACAAAAAAAAATTAATGTACAGTTTTTAACGTCGTCCGTAAGCCTTGTAGATAATTTTGCACCATGCAGTAGGTAGGTACAAAAAAAAACCCGGCCAAGTGCGAGTCAGGCTTGCGCAACGAGGGTTCCGCACTACGTATCGTATTTTTTCGACATTTTGCACGATAATTCAAAAACTATAATGCATAAAAATAAATGAAAATCTGATTTAGAATGCACAGGTGAAGCCCTTTCATATGATACCCCAGTTGATATAGTTATCTTACTTCGAAAATTGGAAATACTTGTTTTTAGTTCATGAACAGTTTAATTTTTTTTGTGTGATATAACCACAAATTCACGGTTTTCAGATTTGTCCCCTAATAAGCTATAAGACCTAGCTGCCTGCCAAATTTCACGATTGTAGGTCAACGGGAAGTATCCTGTAGGTTTATTGACAGACCGACAGACAGACAGACGACAAAGTGATCCTATAAGGGTTCCGTTTTTCCTTTTGAGGTACGGAACCCTAAAAACAGGTGCATCACAAAGTCCCCCGCTTCCCACTATTTAAAGCCTCATGTTAGTATTCGTAGCTCTCGAATAAATTGCTGTTTACTTTCAATCCCATTTGCCTTTGTAGTAAAAATCCACACGCGACTTGCTGTAATTAAAGCGTTTACACTAGACGCGATAAAATGCTAAAGGATTTCAATTTTGTCTGTCTATGTGTGTAAAAATTCTTATAAACCAAGCACCCTAGAATAAAGGGGGATTCCAACCTCAATGCCAAGCACAATAAGCCATCATTTGTCATTTTGTCATCATTGTCGTCAGGTCTCTTGTAGGGACTTGCACAATGCACACGGCACGGTCTTGGGCCGCCTGAATCCGATATTTGACAGCTAGTCAATTCAGTTACTTTTTATCAAACGTCAAAACGCGCGCTTAGTATGGGAGATTCAATGAAATACCGGTATGTGACGTAACGATCATTTGACGTGCTTTTTTAATTTAATATAATCATATCACTGAATTTAACCTGTAATTTAAAATGGTTATCACACATGAAACTAACAATGGACGTGGATTTTACGTATTTTGGAAGACCTTCTATTTAATAATCACTGAGAAACAACTTTTTTTTGACATAGTCAAATACCGTATTCAGCTCCTTCCTGAGACTCGTTTGATGTCGTATGTCTCCTAGTAAAGGGTCTTCAAACGCTGCGCTTTCCGTTGCAAGGTCGCCATTCTAGCACCTCGAGACCCCAACGTCGATTGGTGTTTTGAACAATGTGCCCTACCCATTGCCACTTAATTTACTCACATAAGTATAAAAATAGTTTATAGTCTAATTACACTACTTGGTCGTGGTGCTCAGTACCTACATTGCAAGGTGTTGTGATATTAATATACTGCCCGGTATATCACCCTCTAAGGATTTCTGTTTGGACGGACTTTCAGATTACTACAATATCGTTCAAAATAATAGTCTACTTTAGGTACTACTAATATTATAAATTACTACTATTACTACTAATATCATAAATGTAAAAGTGTGTCTGTCTGTCTGACTACTAGCTTTTCACGGCCCAACAGTTTCACCAATTTTGATCAAATTTTATAGTATAGGATCCCGCTATAGAACGACCTTCACCGAGCTGGTTAATGGATGAAACGTATTTTATATTCAATTTAATATATTGTCAATAAATATATTGCATATGGGTTGCCTAAAAAATTTCAGTATTACTATATATCACTAGGTACATAGTATAAAAAAGACTGACTGACTTATGAACGCCCAGCCCAAACCCTGCGACCTAAAAAGCTGAAATTTTGCACGTGGCTAGATTTTTCAAAATTCCCACGGGATAGGGAATTAAGAGGATTCATATTTTTGTTGAGCAAAGCCGCGAGAGGTCACTAGTTTTAAACATATAATATCACAGTTGCTATGACCACAGAATAATATAATGACCCCTGAACTGACTTAATAATAATAATTTAAAAAAAAAAATATTTATTTCAGGTTAACAACTTTAAAATTAATAAAATATTAATATATATAAATAATTAATAAACCTTTGTAATAAAATTCGTTCTGCGTTACTAACTTGAATCCCCGTGTACATTTTATGTGGCCTGGACTGTACATTGTACAGTGTAACCCAAAATGAATGTCGCCTCCGGGACCATAAATCCTGTTATATTAAAACTCGTCTGACACTGGCTAAAGATATGAGGTCTAAATAATGAAGACATAGGTGATCTTCACTTTACAGTATTTTTGTCGTTTGTCGTTTCGATAGGATCATGAGTAAGTATTGTATAGAATGAAAATCATTATTAAAAATAGTTTGTGAGCGTTCCCTTCCAGGAATAATAGCGATACCTGTTTTAGTTCAGCTGAAAGATTTCTTATTACTGAAAATTGTATATTATTTGTTGAGTATCATGAAACTAATTTTGTTACCAATAAAGACACAAATGATGTCGAAACATTTTTTAAAATTAGAAATAGCGAGCGAACGAGCAAGAGGGTCACCTGATGTTAAGTGATTACCGCCGCCCATGAACATTTGCAGCACCAGAGGAACCGCCGATGCCGATGCGTTGCCGGCCTTTCAGGAATTTGTTGGTCCGCCCCTTGAATAACCCCATGTTGTAATCTAGTGGAACACCGCCGATGGGAGTTGGTTCCATAGTTTGCATGTGCGTGGAAAGAAGGATCTGGCACAGCAGACGGTCGAAATGCACCAGACACCCAGGAGGTGAGGCTGAAATTCCTTACGGTGACGCGCGGTGCGGTTGTAGAAAAAGGAGGGTGGAATGAGGTCAAAAAAACTCTTCAGAACACTCCCCATTATAAAGGCGATAGAACACGCATAGAGAGCTAACGTCTCTGCGGTGCTCCTGGCTTTCCAACGAGCCGGTTAGTTTGGGATCGTTCACAAGTCAAACAGCCCAGCCCGCCTTTGGATCCGATCAAATGGAAGGACATGATATCAATATTAATATTATAAACAGTAAAGTGTATCTTTCTGCCTGTCTGCAACGTTTTCAAGGTTAATCGATTTAGTTGATTATGACGAACTTCGCTATAGAGTTAGCTTACATCCCGTGGACGGACACCTAGGCTGAAATCTATAGAGTGTGCTTTGACTTTGCTTAGACTTAAGTCACTGTTAAAACGAGACAGATTTATGCCAGCTATATAACGCTATCTCGTTTTAACCGGATCTTAAGTCTAAGCTAAGTCAGAGTGCGCTCTGTAAATCTCACCCTTAGACTACGCCTCGTCTTGGATAATCAAAGCACTCCCGCGGGATTTTTAAAATACCCATACAATTATTATCAACATATATTTTAATATTTTATTTAATACCTGTATATACCTATATATTTTTATTATGGTATTTAATTTGTAGGTATACACCTTTCGCTTTCTTCAATTTTTAATTTATCTTCTACCCTAAGGTTGCCTGGAAGAGATAGATAGCTATGGCCATGTACAAACATCTATTTTGTAAAATGGTATATTATATTTATTTATGTACACGAATCACGTCGCGGGCTTCATTTTAGTACCTATTATTTTATAATAATAGGTACTATGTATGTAGGTGGTTGGTTTTATAATAATAGGTAGGTACCTATGGGTACCTATTATTATAAAAAACCGGCCAAGTGCGAGTCAGGCTCCGCAATGAGGGTTCCGTACTACAGTCGTATTTTTTTGACGTTTTGCACGATAATTCAAAAACTATGATGCATAAAAATAAATAAAAACCTGTTTTAGAATGTACAGGTGAAGACCTTTCATATGATACCCCACTTGATATAGTCACTGACTTCGAAAGTTGAAAATACTAATTATTTATTCTTGACCACAATTTAATTTTTTTTGTGTGATTCAACCCTAAATTCACGGTTTTCAGATTTTTCCTCAAATGTCAGCTATAAGATCTACCTACCTGCCAAATTTCGTGGTTCTAGGTCAACGGGAAGTACCCTGTAGGTTTCTTGACCGACAGACAGACAGACAGACAGACAGACAACAAAGCGATCCTGTAAGGGTTCCGTTTTTCCTTTTGAGGTACGGAACCCTAATAATAGGTACTTTCATGAAAAATGGTTTAATATTAAAGTCTGAAAAACAAAGAATTAATTTCCCTACCAAATTGTGTTCATTGCTCAAATCCCGTTTACCGATGCGAGTGGTGGGGGGAAAAATGATTTTCTATTCAGTCTGAATGTTCATCGCCTTTCGAGTTCAAAGGAGCGAATAAATTACTGAAAGATTTTATTACCTACCTATCCTCATTTTTATATTAAGACTTGAAACGTAGAAGATATTAATTTCGCAAGAACCTTTGCGACTCTTATGATGATATTAAAAATAAAATATTATAAATATTGCCTCTAAAATTGTGCTTTTTAAATATTATTTTTTAATAATATTTAATATCAAAGTTTATTACAGTAGCCCGTCTTAGCTAATAGTCTTACGTTGGTGAAAAATAAGTATTAGATTAAACCTATGCCTTATACAGTAGATATGGCCCCCTCTCACATTTTGAGATTTTCTTTCAATAGACACTAATGTTTAATTTTTTATCATACTTTCTAACTATATGTAGATAAAATAAAGTTTCAAATTCATTTACGCTATTTATTTTCAATTGATTAAAATGTGCGCAAAATAGTTTCCGATACAATCAAATAGGTTATAACAGAAACGCTTTAAAATTCATCCGGAAATACCAGGTTATGTGATTATTCTATTAACTGGCTGGCGTTTATCGAAGCACAGATATCCAGCAAATACAAACGGACGAACATAAATTGATACAGGAATAGCTCGTCCGGGAAGCGTCAGCTGTAAAATTCGTACGTTTATTACGTTCGACACGGATATTACGAGAGGCGGGTTAACACCGGATATACTTGAGTTTGAGGAATATTGATCAGCTTGAACTGTGGCTCTAAAATATACCTTCGTTCATAAATGATGCACGTATGTAACAATATAATGTATACAGGTTATTTATATTATAATATGTAATGTATACCTGTAGGGCGATTGTCTAAAACCGGCATCAATCATTATTACAATATCAATTGTTCTGATTGGCTGAATTTGTTCAATTCTTGTTGCAACAATGCATTGTAGCCAATAGTGAGCGAGCATTAACCAATCAGAGATGATTGCGATCGTGACATTGTAGCTGTCAAACAACCGCGGTAGGGCCCCAGGTCTTTATTGTATTGACATTTAAGGGTTAGTTCAAACATGGCAATAGGTATCCGGTTGGACCCAACGTACGGATTTTTTTGTTGCATTAGTGTCTTCAAATTATATTGTTCATTCATATTATCTGAGCACAGATATTCAGCAAATATAAACGGACGAACATAAATTGCTACAGAAATAGCACGTCCGGGAAGCGTCAGTTATAAAATTCGTACGTTTATTACGCTTGACACGGATATTACGAGAGGCGGGTTAACACCGGATAAACTTGAGTTTGAGAAATTTTTATCGACTCTAAAATATATCTTCGTTCATAAATGATACACGTATGTAATAGAGAGTTTAGTAAAATATAATATTCGCTACAGTGAATCTACTCATGCACGTATAAGCGAACATTCTCGTAGCAAAAGTTTTGATTACAGAACGAACAGTTATGAGAACTAAACCGATGTTTTGTCGTCTAATATACGCCGGTCTTTGCTGCAGAATGTTTATTGAGATGTCTAACTTTACTCGTAGTTCTGATGACGGAGCATGGACCAGAATCTGTGCCAGAATGTTATAGTTTGCTACGATAAAAACGCTTTTAATATTCGAAAGGCTAAAGTGGTGGATGCGGCACATATCCATACTATCCATACGAATGTTATAAATGCGAAAGTGTGTCTGTCTGTCTGCTAGCCTTTCACAGCCCATCCATTCAACCGATTTTGACAAAATTTGATACAGATATAGCTCGCATCCCGGGGAAGGACATAGGCTACCTTTTGTCCCGGAAAATCAAAGAGTTTCCACGGGATTTTCGAAAACCAAAATCCACGCAGACGAAGTCACGGGCATCATCTAGTAATTCTATAATTCTATGAACCCAGATTGGGTCGTAAGGTGCTGGAATAGCGACTTCGCACCGATAAGCGCAGCGTTAGCAGATCCCCGTAGCTGCATCAAACGAGTTGCAAGGAGCCGCTGGATCCAGGAGACGCAAGATTGTGGTGTATGGGAGTAAGACGAGCGAAGTAACTGACAGAGCTCAACGAGTCATCAAGCTGAAGAGTATAGCTTGACGTTGGGAACAAAATATACTAGAAAGGTGATCTCGCACTTGAAAACACATTAGTTTTTGGGTAAACCAGTGTTAGGAGCCTCCCCAATTGACGAACAGATATATCTCAAGCGATTTGTTGAGACCCGATGCGTACAATCATTACAAGACCGTGATCTAGGAAAATCCTAGCAACAGACCTATGTTCAACGATGGATGTCTATAACGGTTAAAAGAACAACGATGACATAGCAGCTAAAATCATACATACTATGATTTGTCTGGTGGGAGGCTTCGGCCGTGGCTAGTTACCACCCTACCGGCAAAGCCGTGCCGCCAAGCGATTTAGCGTTCCGGTACGATGCCGTGTAGAAACCAAAGGGGTACGGATTTAATAAAAACTGCCATACCCCTTCCAGGTTAGCCCGCTATTATCTTAGACTGCATCATCACTTACCATCAGGTGAGATTGCAGTCAAGGGCTAACTTGTATCTGAATAAAAAAAAAAAAAAAAAAAAATACTAATATTATGAATGCGAAAGTTTGTCTGTCTGTCTATCTGCTAGCCTTTCACGGCCCATCCGTTCAACCGATTTTAACGAAATTTGGTACAGCAATAGCTTGCATTCCGAAGAAGGACATAGGTTACTTTTTATTCTGGTAAATCAAAGAGTTCCCACGGGATTTTTTAAAAACCTAAATCCACGCGGACGAAGTAGCAAGAAGCAGTTTTAAAATGAAGGAAAGCATATAGCCTTGTCATTTTTATGCATACCTTTAACTGCATCTACTCTTGGTAAGCCAAGTACAAGCGGAGCGTTTTGTTGGGTGGATGAACAATGAGACAACAAAAAACACGTTCCTTGAACGTCCCTCGAATGTAAAGTATTTTCTTTGCGTTCATCAAAGCGCGACGAACGTTAGTCGAATGCTTGAAACGTGCTCTCCTGTCCACTGAAGCGGAGCAGTGCGGAGATGTGATCGGTGGACCAATCATGTTATTGGAAGATGACGTTATTAAATTAAAATTGAACCTTGGAATGGAATGGAAAAACCCATAGAACCTTGTAGCTTCAGGCTGTCTACGCTACGCGAATTTTGTTTGTTGCATGCTCCTGTCGTGTTCAGCTCAACACACGTAGGCACAGTTTTAAATTAGTAAGTAGGAGAAAGGAAATTTTTGTTTACTTGTTTTAAACAAAATATTATATAATAAGATTTTATTTTTATTTTCAGTACTGAATAGACTTCAAGTATGCTTCGAACTAAAAACCGGGTATTTAAATTTTAATCCTCATGATGCCGTCTGGTATAATTTTATTAGCGGCAGACTGTTCCGCGAGGCTATAAAGATGACAAATGTACAGGGGCGCCGGTTGAAGCGATAATCTGGATATTTCTACTTTAAACCGGTTTGAACCGGTACTAAAACTATTATTTAAACTAAAGCGAAGTAATATCTGGATATGGCGTTATATTTCAGAGTACAATTGTTATTTTATGTTCTGCACGATATTAGACTGGATTGTACGAATAATGGGTGAATTTCTAGTAGTGCATAGTTTCAAATCGTCTTCTCGGTTCTGAATTTTTCAATTTCTCTATTTAAAAGAAATCTAATTCAAGTTAACTTTAGATTTTGATTATTGCATTGAATCTATATCATAGTTTATTATCGCAATAATTCCTTTGATTTTACTTTTAAGCAAGTGTGTTTCCGTATATCACAGGCATTAAAAAACCGTTTTTTTTTAAGTTTTTCAATATATTTTTGAACTAGTTACTTTTTCAGAAGTCGAGTGAAATCAAGAAAAGCATAAAAACGATCTATATCAAGATATAACTCATTATGTTCCAAGGAACATAATGAGTTTGATTAATTGCCCAGCGTTATCGAGCAACTCTCCGAAGCTTAATTATTCATAACGCAACCAGATGCTATCGCGTCGCGATCGAAAGTTATAATGACATAATTGTTATTTACTACGGAATATTTTACACTTGATGGTCATAACACTTTATTTATTATATGCCCTATCTTTGTCCTAGTATCCTACATGGCCAAGTTTTTACACGAATCAGTAACAAAATGATATCAGTGTAAGGAGACCACGAAGGAAAAATAACTCGAAGACGATTCCACAAGTTTATTTGTCGGTTTTCATTACAGAATTACTTGCCTATTCGGCCACACGGCTTTTTATATCGTTTATCATGAATGAACTCAGACATTAATCGAAATGACGTGAAGTTACCTTCGTTCATTCCTTAAGATTCGTTTTCAACGTATCTTAATTAAAGTCATTATTATGTTAACAAACAAATACATGTAATACTACTTTGATAAATAATTGTAGTAATTTTAACGATTAACAAACTTAGTAAGTAAGTTACTTTAAATAGATATGCAATTTAGGGATGTGTATTGTCAACAACATTTGATTGAATGAATCACATAAGGTTTAGGTTGCAATATTCTACATTCAATCAAATGTTTCCTTCATATTATATTTAATGCGCTCTATTAATTATGGCCATAGTATTTAACTCTACAAATTTTAATATTTATAACATGATTTCTAACATTTCGGCCATTCTGATAATCATAGTTTGTCCTCAAACTTTTAATTGCATAAGTAGATAATTAACTATAATTGACATTATTTCAGCACCTTTGAATTAAGTGAGAAGAGCGTGGTAAAGAATTTAAAATTTAAGTAGAATTTCCTTCTATTTTCACATAATGTACTTATGTCCACTGTGCTTTTGCTTTCATGAGACTACACCCTGACTACCTCAAACTCAAACTCAAATTGTTTATCCAGAATTGGTAAAATGATATAGTGGTGATAATTAATACGTACTTAAAACAAAAAGAAGAGAAGAGAAGAGCCCACAACAAACTCAGCCGGGTAATCTTTTTATTATCACCACTTTACAAAATAACTTAGAACTAACACAAAGCTGTTAAGCAACTCATTCCCAACCAAGCTTTCTTATCATTCAAATAGTACTTTAGGTATTATTGTAATAGATTTTTTTTTAATAAGTTTACGTTTTATGAAGACTTCGAACATTGTTGAGAGACACCTCCAATATGTCTTCTGGAAGCTTATTATACCAGCTAAATGTTTTATTACCAACTAACTGAACTAAATATAAAATCCTTGAGATTATTTAAGATCTATTTAACTAATATTACTAAGATTTTAATTCATCTTAATCTTACTCAAGATTTTTAGCTTCTTTAATATTGTTTTATACATTTAAAACAGGATTAAACTAATCGTGAAACTGTAACAATTAAATCAGAATTACAATAATCAAATGAGAATGGATTGATACATGAATAAAGTAATAACTTTAGTATTTGAGTAACGAAACATAATTAGAACTTGAGAACTTGTGTCGCAAAAAAAATAACCAATCAATAATTTAATTTATCATAATCTGAAGCATTAATTAAAATTACACTGATTTAAATAAAATCACAGAGAAAATAAAATTCTCATACATATTTACTAATTCTATCTATCTATCTTGTATAATTTTTTTAATTTTTTTTTTTAAATCTCGTAGGAACTTCCATAGTCTTGTGCCGCCTGAATCCAGCAGCTCCCTGCTACTCATATAATTCAATTTTCAAATAATGCTTAACATTTTCTTTAAGCATCCCTAATTCTATGCCTGAAATTTTCTTCAGACATGCCCTTAATTTCGTGTCTAGAACTTCTGCAGACATACCCTCATTTTATGCTGGAAGTTCTTTCAGACATGCCCTTAATTCTATACCTGAAATTTTTTTTCAGACATGCCCTTAATTTTATGCCTGAAATTTTTTTTCAGACATGCCCTTAATTTCGTGTCTAGAACTTTTTCAGACATACCCTCATTTCATGCTGGAAGTTCCTTCAGACACTCCCTTAATTTAATGCCTGGAACTTCTTCGGACATGCCCTCGGTTCATGCCTGGAAGTTCATTTTGACATCCCCTTAACTTTATGCTTGGAATATCCTTTGATCCCTTGATCGTTCCGTTAGACTACATTTAATAATGCTAATAATGTAGATATTATTATAATTATTTATTCTCTTCACTATCTGTACAATTATTAATTGATTGATTGAATTTGGTTAATGAGTGTACTAGTTCAAGATTTTTTCATAGATTACTTATATTTATATATCAAAATAAATAGAAATGTCATTTTTTTTTCATTTAAAGTTAATATGGCATAATCCAATAAGTGAAAGATTTCTCTAATTTATTAATCCCTTCATCAAAATCTTTAAAAAAAGACAATGCTTTAAATAATATTGTTCTCTGAGACTCAACTAAACTAAAACAAATTATCGGGTGTCATAAAATATCATCGAGTGAGAGTTCTGAGTCTATGCATTGGGTTATGGGTACTTCCACTGTTATGTTCCCTAGTCCCTACCCATGTCTTTCGAAAACCCAAGCAAATCTACAAGATCCACACAAGCCCTTAAGGTTTTGCGGTCAATCGATTGTAATTACCATGTACTATTTTTTTTTAACATGATCTGAGTCGGGAATGCAAAAGTGGTATGTTATTTAGTGCACTCATTAACTTTTGTTGTTGAATCAAATTTAGAGATTGTTTTATTTTCATCATAATGCAGTTTTGGAGATTGATCATTGATAAATCTACAAAACTCATGAGCCTCATGAAATCTATATAACTCATATTAACATGTTTACATCGATGCATAATTATCACCATTCGAATTAGCAGACTTTTCTGCTTCCCTCGGTTGCTCTGGTTGGACTCCCAGCCGCACCGCGGCGGCCGAGCTCTCGGCCGCGCCGACGGCCGCGCTCTCAGCCGCGCCGACGGCCGCGCTCTCAGCCGCGCCGACGGCCGCGCTCTCAGCCGCGCCGACGGCCGCGCTCTCAGCCGCGCCGACGGCCGCGCCGACGGCCGCGCTCTCAGCCGCGCCGACGGCCGCGCTCTCAGCCGCGCCGACGGTCACGTCCCCAGCCGCACCGGCGGCTGCGCTTCCAGCCGCGCCGACGGCCACACCAACGGCCGCGATCCCGGCCGCGCCAACGGCCGCGCACCCAGCCACGCCGACGGCCGCACTCCCGGCCGTACCGACGGCCGCGCTCCCGGCCGCACCAACGGCCGCACTCCCGGCCGTACCGACGGCCGCGTTCCCGGCTGCACCGGCGGCGGCTGCGCTCCCAGCCGCGCCGACAGCCGCACCGACGGCTGCGCTCCCGGCCGCACTCCCGGCCGCATCGACGGCCGCGCTCCCGGCCGCACCGACGGCCGCGCTCTCAGCTGCACCGGCGGCCGAGCTCCCGGCCGCGCCGGCGGCCGCACTTCAAGCCGCGCCGACGGCCGTGCTCCCGGCCGCGCTCCTGGCCGTGCCAGCGGCCAGCTGGGCGGCCGCACCGCCCAGCTGTCCTGCCGGCTGCGCTCCCAGTCGCATCGCGGCGTGGAGGCCGCGCTTCTGGCCGCGTTGCCAGCCGTGTTCCCGGCTGTACTCCGGCCACACCGGCGACTGCGTCTCTGGCCGCACTTCCAGGCTGAGGCTTGCGGCACATCGTCGTCCTCGATATGAAAGAACGAAAGAAAAAAAAGACGAATAAACATTTTGATCATGTAAATCAATGTAATGCGGGTAGATGAAAAACACACATTACTTAGAAATAAATGTTATTGCGTTAGATTTTAACATACTTAATTATTTATAGTTTGAAAATCGGTTAACTACGTAGATCGGTTAGAGACGTTAGTAACACGGAAAGATCAAAACATGGAAATCGATGAAATACGGGTAGATTAAAAAAATCACTCCTATCTCAGCAAAGTTTCATTTTGTTCCTTTTTCCTTTTCGTAAATTATCTTTTGAAGGTGGTGGGTATTTCCATAATTAACTCCATAAATGGATATTAATGAACAGGTTTAAAACACAAAAAAAAACATCTCAATTTTCAAATCGCTTTAGACTTATTCACACAATAAAAAAAATCACTTATTACCTGCGTTCAGCCGATCGATCCCTGCTTCTGATGTAAGGAGACCACGAAGGAAAAATAACTCGAAGACGATTCCACAAGTTTATTTGTCGGTTTTCATTACAGAATTACTTGCCTATTCGGCCACACGGCTTTTTATATCGTTTATCATGAATGAACTCAGACATTAATCGAAATGACGTGAAGTTACCTTCGTTCATTCCTTAAGATTCGTTTTCAACGTATCTTAATTAAAGTCATTATTATGTTAACAAACAAATATATGTAATACTACTTTGATAAATAATTGTAGTAATTTTAACGATTAACAAACTTAGTAAGTAAGTTACTTTAAATAGATATGCAATTTAGGGATGTGTATTGTCAACAACATTTGATTGAATGAATCACATAAGGTTTAGGTTGCAATATTCTACATTCAATCAAATGTTTCCTTCATATTATATTTAATGCGCTCTATTAATTATGGCCATAGTATTTAACTCTACAAATTTTAATATTTATAACATGATTTCTAACATCAGTGATCTAGAAACGGTTGTTTATAGTTGTAACAGTTTTGGGTACCCGGAGGATGTCAATGGGACCCTATGGCGCCGTCCTATTGGCATCGCTCGCGCGATGATGCGATGTCATTTCATCGTGCGATGAATAGACAATATGAACGTGACAAATTTAGTATAAAAAGAGAAGTTAAGACAGTGGGCTTTAATAGTGATGATAAATTAAATCCAATGATTACTAATGAAAGTTATCATTTATCAATTATTTGTCAGGTAAGGCCAAATACTAAGTAATTAAAAATCAAGCAAAGCATCTGCTGTATTATTTCAAAGTAAGAATCTTAATCATCTAAACAGGATTCTATAATAATTAGAAGCTAACAACCTAGTGTTTACTTTTATCTCAATGTATAAAATAAATAGCACAAGAGGGTAGGTGATAAATACAGAAGTAAAACCAACCAAGTCCAATAATAATTGAATTGTATTGTTCAGCATTGATCTATTTATATTAAAATGAATCTACCACCCATTTCGCTAAGGTGTTTAGTCATGGAGAAGAAAGGGCAAAGAAACTCCATAACACACATCTTTTAAAACATTAGAACGTTGAGTAAAGTAGTAAGTACATATTTGGTACACAGTTACAACAGGTAACCTATAAAAGGCAAATGATTACATTACATTATAATACAATATAAGAATACTTAACTTCAGTAAGGTCCGCTGTGTTTGCTCTGGGCTGTCGATACAAGACTGTCCCCTCTCTGTCGAGGTAGGGTACTTTTATAACACTGCCATCGCAAACAGGGCGGATGTCGACTATCACATGATCTTAATATTAATCATTATTTATTTTAGGTTTGTTGACAAAAGGTATGTCGACACACCCGATTTACAATAATAAAATCAGTAACATTGATGGTCTACGTATTAATAATTTACAATAATAATAAGCAACTTAAATGGACAGTTTACACAACATTATTATTTCACATAATAGCTATTGCCAACTGTATGTTGACAATAGCTTAGTATAATGTCACTCTTAGTACATTGACAGTATTTAATTTACGATGAATAATTAGTTATCAGTATTGACAATTCACATAATATTATTTATCGTATTGTCACATTCCTAAATATTAAATTAAACAACATACAAGAAAGATACTATTTAAATCATACCCTTTCCGTACATTGACATTGAATCCGGAAACGGAATAACGATTTTGTTTTAAATATCACAACAAATATTTATTTCGGACTCCCAAGTTTATGATTAGATGAATTTTAGCATAATAATTATGTATCCAATTTTATCGTAATATAACACGGCCATACTGACAAGTACTTCGTTCCCGAAGTACATAGGGAAATTAGAAAGAAAAGAAAAAAAAAATCTAGCTAAGAGCTAAATAAAAAAAAATAACTGTAAGCTAAAAAGATCTATAAGCTAAGGAAGATCTATAAGCTAAAAAGATCTATAAGCTACAGCTACCTAGTTTAACTGTCCCTAACTGGCTGCGCCCCATAATTTAATTTTTTTTTTTGTATAATATGTATAGTTTTTTTTTAAATTATTATTAGTTTTATAAAGCAAGGGGTCTTGTACTAGACTCTTGCCCAGTAGAGGTCATTACTAGACCTCGCTACTTACTGGCACCGTCCAAACAAGCCGTCTAACATTACCAACCAATATTTTTTAACTTTTTTTTTTTATTGGTACTAGTAATGATTAGTGCCAGCAGCCCTAACTAACTGGCCTAACCGCTACCAGGACATTACTGGAGTAGCACCAATAAGATGTATCACACCAATGGTGTAATACCAGCACTGTCAAGTCAAGCCATTTAACATTACTAACCACTCTTTTTTTTTTTTTTTTTTTTCAGTGGGTCTAGTAATGATAAGCGCCAGGCAGCCTAACTAACTGTCCTAACTGCTACCAGGACATTACTGGATTAGCACCAATAAGATGTATCACACCAATGGTGTAATACCAGCATTGTCAAGTCAAGCCATTTAACATTACTAACCACTCTTTTTTTTTTTTTTTGCAGTGGGTCTAGTAATGATAAGCGCCAGGCAGCCTAACTAACTGTCCTAACTGCTACCAGGACATTACTGGATGTATCACACCAGTGCAGGTGTAATCAAGTCGAGCCATCTAACATTACTAGACCAACAAAATGATTACTTAGTACTAGCAATGATTAGCACCAGGCAGACCTCACTAACTTTGTCCCATTGGGAGTCTTAACATTTTGTCATATTGCGAGTCTTAACATTTTGTCCCATTGGGAGTCTTAACATTTTGTCACATAGTGAGTCTTAACATTTTGTCCCATTGGGAGTCTTAACATTTGTCACATAGCGAGTCTTAACATTTTGTCCCATTGGGAGTCTTAACATTTGTCACATAGTGAGTCTTAACATTTTGTCCCATTGGGAGTCTTAACATTTTGTATCGTATGCCAAAAAAAAAAATTTTTTTTTTTCTTTTTTTTTCTTTTTTTTTTTTGTCTGTTCTGCTTCTGTCATTTAGCATAAATTATTAGAATGTTTTATTACAATTCGGCCATCTTGATAAGTACTTCGTTCCCGAAGTACATAGGAAAATAGAAAAATGCAGCCAGTGAACTTAAATGAACAGCGGCAACAAAAGTACCGACATAAAAAAATATAAGATTGCTTCATTCACAAAACGATATTCAATGATTCAATGTCAATGTTACTGTCATAAAAACTAGGATAGACGTCAGACCGAAATTAGAGTAGAAGAGAATATGTTTTCTTTGTTGATTATGTCTTATAAACAAGTGTAGTGTATGCAAACCAACTCAAAACAAGAATAAATTGATAACACGTAACGTAGGTATTTATAAAATTAAAATGTTCTGATAGCATTACTGAACAGAAAAAACTTGAGCAGGTAATCTGCCTTACGTTGCTAAAAAAAGTAATTTAGTTAAATAATAAAAGTTACTTGAATGGACCATCTCTTTTGTGTTGTTTTAAGAGAAGATAAATGGTCGAGTTATTTTAAGAAGCAAAATAAATAAATAAATATAGTTTATGTTTAAGTTACATAAATCAGAATAAGGTAATTTCTTCAAGTTTCGAGTTGTAAGTACGATGCAATTTCTCAAAAGCAAACCTACTGATTTGATTATTATTATTGTTTCGGTATATCATAACTTTCTAAATGATTTCACATTGTTATATACTTTATCAAAAACCGTTCGGCCAATCTGACCTCTAACTAGACTTATTCTTATCCAAATAAATTATACCACAAACACGTGGTTTAACGTTAAAAGTTGCACAAAGTTCACTTTAAAGCAGCACATAAATACACTTCACTTATCTTTCAAAATTGAAGCGACGTTCTAACCAAAGGTGCCACACGAGCACCAAGTGCCGATGACAAAAGCGCTGCAGGGTGCTTTGGGATCATCGGACACGAACACCACGTGCCGCCGACGACAGGTGGCAGCCTGTCGCTTCGAGGAGAGGCCACATCCACGATTACTGAAAGCATTTGAAAAGTATTAGTATTGCGACAAGAAAAGAATTATCGTATCCCACTTCTGATGACAAATTTAGTATAAAAAGAGAAGTTAAGACAGTGGGCTTTAATAGTGATGATAAATTAAATCCAATGATTACTAATGAAAGTTATCATTTATCAATTATTTGTCAGGTAAGGCCAAATACTAAGTAATTAAAAATCAAGCAAAGCATCTGCTGTATTATTTCAAAGTAAGAATCTTAATCATCTAAACAGGATTCTATAATAATTAGAAGCTAACAACCTAGTGTTTACTTTTATCTCAATGTATAAAATAAATAGCACAAGAGGGTAGGTGATAAATACAGAAGTAAAACCAACCAAGTCCAATAATAATTGAATTGTATTGTTCAGCATTGATCTATTTATATTAAAATGAATCTACCACCCATTTCGCTAAGGTGTTTAGTCATGGAGAAGAAAGGGCAAAGAAACTCCATAACACACATCTTTTAAAACATTAGAACGTTGAGTAAAGTAGTAAGTACATATTTGGTACACAGTTACAACAGGTAACCTATAAAAGGCAAATGATTACATTACATTATAATACAATATAAGAATACTTAACTTCAGTAAGGTCCGCTGTGTTTGCTCTGGGCTGTCGATACAAGACTGTCCCCTCTCTGTCGAGGTAGGGTACTTTTATAACACTGCCATCGCAAACAGGGCGGATGTCGACTATCACATGATCTTAATATTAATCATTATTTATTTTAGGTTTGTTGACAAAAGGTATGTCGACACACCCGATTTACAATAATAAATCAGTAACATTGATGGTCTACGTATTAATAATTTACAATAATAATAAGCAACTTAAATGGACAGTTTACACAACATTATTATTTCACATAATAGCTATTGCCAACTGTATGTTGACAATAGCTTAGTATAATGTCACTCTTAGTACATTGACAGTATTTAATTTACGATGAATAATTAGTTATCAGTATTGACAATTCACATAATATTATTTATCGTATTGTCACATTCCTAAATATTAAATTAAACAACATACAAGAAAGATACTATTTAAATCATACCCTTTCCGTACATTGACATTGAATCCGGAAACGGAATAACGATTTTGTTTTAAATATCACAACAAATATTTATTTCGGACTCCCAAGTTTATGATTAGATGAATTTTAGCATAATAATTATGTATCCAATTTTATCGTAATATAACAAACGCATCGCATGATCGCGCGATCTTCAATAGGACATTCAGTAGAACACAGTTTGTTTGAACGCACGGGACGCGCGATCATTATCGTCGGACGCACGCATCATCGCACGAGCGATGACAATAGGACGGCGCCTATAACTAAGACTCCGCTGTCCGTTCGTCCGTCTATCCGTTTGTCTGTCAGCGGGCTGTATCTCGGGAACCGAGAGCTGAAATTTTCACAGAATTGTATTTCTATTGTCGCTATAACAACAAATAATAAACGTTAAAAAGTGTTATTTCTTCTATGATGGTACGAAACCCTTCGTGTGCGAGTCCGACTCTGGCACTAATCTGCTGGTCCGCACTTGGCCAGTGTGCTAAACTACGGCCTAAACGTACCTAAACTCTCGTTCAGGGAGGAGACTCGTGTCCAGTAGTGGGCCGGCGATGGGTTGAGATGAATATGTACCTACTTATTCTGTGGCTATAACACTTCGTGGGATAACCAAGGCATGAGTATAATGTTTCTCGAATAGCGACCATCACTATAAATACTGCCGTCGTGTAATGAATATTCAAGCTTGCGGTAATGTTGTGATGTAGCATAAATTTCGTTGCAAAACCTAACTGAAAATATGTGGTGCACGGTATGCGAGATGTTTTGTCTTGAAATAACGCGAACGGCTTAATTTTATGCGAAAAGCCAAGGGAAAGCGATTACATTTCGCGCTGCAAAGCGATTTGCAAATAGGAACAATTCAATTACGAGTATTTTAGTAGACTTAAAAAATGTTTTTTTTAATATTTTTAAAGAAAGTACCTAAGACTGAGGCCACACGATGCGTTACCGGTGCGTTGTGGCGCCGCACCGCTGTGGATTTGAGTATTGGGTGCCACACGGCAATACGCAAGCTTATTTCTATTAAGTAAATAGTGTTATTTTGTCATCCTGCTCCCATACCTTTTTCTAACATTATTGGCAGTGCGGTTGTGACGCGGTCATCAGAAAGTGACTTTTTTGGTGTAGATTTGTCATTTGGTTCCCCTTACGAGTCACTTTCTCTCTGCTGACCGACATCCTCTGTGCACTCGTGCGAGGTACTACCCACGTAGACTTAATTCGGTTAGCCCATTGCATGGGTGACCTTTCTTAATTTGATACTTTCTGAGCATTGACTTATAATATATTACTTTGTATGGACAGGGTCATTAAGCAAGCAAAATGGCACCGATTCATTGATGCATACATGTTTTTTACGCACCAACGCGACCTTAGTGACGTCTGGATTTCAAACGCCAGCAGACATTGTTTTAAGCGATGGCGCTGATTTATTTGGTTTCTAAACCGTGAATGTTTCTGGTACTTCCATAGTTTGCTTTGCAAAAAAAGCGCCAGATAAATTCGTTTTCACTTTCAAATAGAAAAATCTTATAGGTATTTACTCTAACCCAGGTAAAATTACTACTGTATTTTATGAAGCTGGGATAGCTGGGTTAGGAGGTTGGGGGCTACTTTAACTTTTCGGAGTTAGGTACCTATGTGCGTTTTTAGTAATTAAATATCACTTGCTTTAGCGGTGAATTAAAATATCGTGACAAAACCGGCATGCCTGAGAGTTCTCCATAATGTTCTCAAAGGTCTGCCAATTCGAACTTGGCCAGTGCGGTAGACTATGGCCAAAATCCTTCTCACTCTGAGAGGAGACCCGTGCTCTCTAGTGAGCCGGCGGCGATGGATTGATCATGATGATGATGATGACGGAAAATTAATTATTTTTAGGATCACTTTATTGTCTGTCTGTCTGTCTGTGGGTCTGTCAAGAAACCTACATGTTAGTTCCCGATGACCTAGAATCATGAAATTTGGAAGGTAGGTGAGTCTTATAGCTGGCTTTAGGGAAAAAATCAGAAAACTCTGAACCACAAATGGTTACATCACACAAAAAAAAATGAAATTGTGGTCATAAATTAATAATTAGTATTTTCAATTTTCGAACTAAGATAACTATATCAAGTGGGTATCATATGAAAGTGCTTCACCTGTGCATTCTAAAACAGATTTTTATTTATTTTTATGCATCATAGTTTTTGAATTATAGTGCAAAATGCCGAAAAAATACCACTATAGTACTGAACCTCGGTGCGCGAGCCTGACTCGCACTTGGCCGGTTTTGACTTTTTTAACCTCTAATTAATTATTTATCGACGTCTGACGTTATAATTGGAACTCTACCTTAATAAAAAGGCCTTTAGAAGCGAACTTAACTAATTTGTCGGAACGACGAGATTCGCGAACATTAAATGACTTTTAGATTATTCGCCGCTTTTAATTTCTCTTCAATTAATCATTCCTATTTATTTCTCATTACCTTTCGTAACAATTATTTTCGTTATTTATGTTTTAAATGGGCTCATGAAATTATTGTGTAAATATTTGCTTTTCTCGCTTTTGTTACAATATTTCCTTTCAATTGGAATTTTTACTTTTTGATTACATTATTTTCGTTAAAGTTAAGAGATTCCTAAACTTTTTAAACATCAATACTACCTATTAAGTAAGTAAGTATTATGTAACTTCCTATATTAATTTAGATTTTATCCCATAGCCTCTTCAAATCACTTAATAATTCACCACCATTTTCCAATACGTACCTACCTATGCCGTTTTTAAAACCATTTGTAAATTATATTTTAAGATCCGACCCTACAAGCGTTTATCAGACTGTATAGGTCTTGCAGTTGCATGTCATTATGCGGACATGTGTAGGTAACTATATTGTTCACGTGGCTAGGCTTATTTGGCTATTAATATTGTAAGTAAAAATAAAAAGACATTAAACTACAGATAAAGACATAAGAATCCACTGTTGATAAAACATCAGAAATTTCTGAACTGCATGCTTAAATCTGTTTCTGGACGTCTGTGGCCTGAGTCTACATTTGATCATCATCCCGATCTGCAGCGCGATTGCGGTAGAATAACAGCTACAATGTCACGATCGCAACCACCTCTGATTGGTTGACACTCGCTCACTATTGGCTATAATACATTGTTGCAACAAGAATAGCACAAAATCAGCCAATCACAACAATTGAGACTGTAATAATGATTGATGCAGGTTGTACGAAATCACCCTACTGATTACCTTATAGTACGACAACGCAAAAAACAGGACAACGCACCACGATCGCATGGGATTTGGTGTAATCGAGCCTAATCTGAATAAATAAATGTGTAGCATACGTATTTCGAGCACCCATGTTCCCGTATTTTTAAAAAAAGGCTCTCACATCTTCCCTTTGAAATATTTGCGTCCCATGTTCCAATATCCTTTTCTCTAATGGAGTCCGAAATAGCATGAGTTGCTACTTTCATTCGTTCCATTCGCAAAATTACCTGTCACATCCCGTGACCGAACCAAACTCATAATTTAAGGAAGGAATTGTACCTCAGCGAATTGGTTCAATTTGAACGAAAACGTTGCAAAGGGGATGTCGATACGTATGTTGTAAATCAAATGCGACGTTCCGTTTTGCGTAAAAGGTTATCTTTTTTTTGTTTTTTGTAGCCGTATCTAATAACTTATGCTACGTTTTAGAAAAATAGAATTTGGTAAAGCATGTAGTTTTGAAATCCGATTTTTCAGAGCTGCAAGTAGATGTGTATTAGAGTACTAAACCTATGCCCCTTTGGTTTCTACACGGCATCGTACCGAAACGCAAAATCGCTTGGCGGTAAGGCTTTGCTGGTAAGGTAATAGCCACGGCCGTAGCCTCGCAAAGCCTTAAAAACTAAGGTCTTCAATGAATGTGTCCTACCTGTGATGACGTATGGAGCGGAAACGTGGACACTTACAGTTGGTCTCGTCCACAAACTAAAAGTCGCTCAGCGTGCTATGGAGCGAGCTATGTTGGGTATCACTCTCAGGGATAAAATCCGGAACGAGGAAATTCGCAGAAGAACAAAAGTGACCGACATAGCTCAAAGGATTAGCAAGCTGAAGTGGCAATGGGCAGGTCATGTCTGTCGCAGAACCGACGGCCGACGTGTTCTGGAGTGGAGACCGCGTACCGGTAAGCGCAGTGTGGGACGACCTCCAACCCGCTGGACCGATGACCTGAACAAGGTAGTGGGCAGCGGATGGATGAGGAAAGCGGAGGACCGTGTTTGGTGGCGCGCTCTTGGAAAGGCCTATGTCCAGCAGTGGACGCAAACAGGCTGATGGATTGGATTGGATTGGATTGGTAGCCTCTAACTATCACTTTGTATAGCATACGTCTTTATCATATTATGTGATCATATGAATAAATGCGTATTGTGTTATCGCTTCGCTCTCGTCACTGCACTCTTTTCGCCTATCGCTGTTGTTGAGGCAATAATAGCCTCACTCGTAATTTTAGGTTAAAACTTGAAAGTGGTGTAACTACAAAGATTTCTCTTTGTCTATCTTTAAATAGAATCGCGTGGTAGGATTCGGAGCCAGAATTTCAGCACACACTTAGCAAATTAATCGCGCATTGTCTCATTCATTCAAGATCTGACTCTCGAACAAAGAAAATGAAACATCAGAGACGCGGAAACCTCTCGGGGATCAATTAATATAACGAGTCTGTCAACGTGTTCGGGATAATACAAAAGGCTTTATGAAGTACGGTCCCAAATTAAACAATCCTAATTATCCTCACGCGATACGACATTTAGGCAATCCGTGGAAATGGACTGTACCTCCCCTGTCAAGAGTAACTAGGATAAGGTTTGCGACATGTCGCTAGACAAATTGTTGCTTTTTCAAACGAAAGTGGCCTTTAAAAGATCACTTGAGTGATAAGGCCACCTTTGCACCCTAGTACAATTTTATTGTTACCTTCTTGCTGGAATCAGCTGGAAATCGTACTTATCACACTAAGGCAACAGCACACAGCAATGCACCATAAAGGCCTTCGTTATTTTATTTTTTATGCAGAGAAAAGTTAGCCCTTGACTGCAATCTCACCTGGTGGTAAGTGACGATGCAGTCTAAGATGGAAGCGGGCTAACCTGGATAATATGGCAGTTTATAATAAACCCATGCGCCCTTTAGTTTCTACACGGCTTCGTACCGGAGCACTAAATCGCTTGGCGGCACGGCTTTGCCGGTAGGGTGGTAACTAACCACAGCCGAAGCCTCCCACCAGACTAATACGAACTCAATTTCCACAATTTTAGAATATATTTTTAAACTAGGGCAGACAACAGGGCAAAAAGTCTTAAAACAAAACCATATTATAATCTTAGCCTTATTGTCATGCGATGTGACATTTAGAAAATCCCTGGAAAGGTTTTTAAACAGATTAATGGGAAGGTCGATGGATTATTAATGTATATTTTGTCCTTTTTCGTTAATCCTCGGAAAGGTATTATTATGGAAAAGGTAAAGAGATAAAGTAATCATCCTTGTAATAAAGAAAATAATGGCACCTAAAAAAATTTGGTATATAATATAATATACAAGTTGGAAATTCAAACTATTGTGATTCAGAAAAACTCTCTATGGCTACGACCTGTCGTTACAACAACATGGGGTTATTCAAAGGGCGGACCAACGAATTCCTAAAAGGCCGGCAATGCATTAGTGGTTCCCCTGGTACTGCAAATATTCATAGGCAACAGTTATAGGTAATCTGTGATAGCCTAGTGGTTAAGACGTCGGCCTTCTAATCGGAGGTTGGGGGTTCGATCCCGGGCACGCACCTCTAACTTTTCGGAGTTATGTGCGTTTTTAAGTAATTAAAATATCACTTGCTTTAACGGTGAAGGAAAACATCGTGAGGAAACCTGCATGCCTGATAGTTCTCCATAATGATATCAAATGTGTGTGAAGTCTACTAATCCGCACATGGCCAGCGTGGTAGACTATGGCCAAAATCTTTCTCACTCTGAGAGGAGACCCGTGCTCTGTAGTGAGCCGGTGATGGGTTGATCATGATGATGATGATGATGACAGTAGGTAATCATTTAACATCAGGTGACCCGCCTACTCGTTTGCTCGCTATTCTTATTTTTTGAAAAACCTCCACGTACATTCTTATTATGTTTAGCTTTCTTTTTAGCGGCGAAAGCCAAAGGAGGGTTGCTTTAGTTGTCTCAAATGAACTCATCATCATCATCATCAGCGGCAACTGATAGACCTCCATCGCTGGACTTTTATACGGACTTCCACACATTGAAAATGTTAGAATGTGTAAAAGAGAGGGAAACTTAGGTGATCACCTCGCCCCGTGGTTGTCTATCGGTTGATAATGATGACGATGACGATGAATAAAAGCAATTTTTTTTTTTTTATTCAGATACAAATTAGCCCTTGACTGCAATCGCACCTGGTGGTAAGTGACGATGCTGTCTAAGATGAAAGCGGGCTAACCTGGAAGGGGTATGGCAGTTTTTAATAAACCCATGCCCCTTCGGTTTCTACACGGCATCGTACCGGAACGCTAAATCGCTTGGCGGCACGGCTTTGCCGGCAGGGTGGTAACTAGCCACGGCCGAAGCCTCCCACCAGATCGGACCAGAAATTAAGAAATTATAAAATTCCAAATCCCCGCCAGGAATCCAACCCAGGACCTCCCGCTAATAAGACCACAGCGCTTACCACTGCGCCAGGGAGGTCGTCAAGTTCAAGTTATAATTTGGGTTGGGTGCGTTGCTCCATGGTCTGAATTCTGTTCTATTTGAACACTTTGCTAAGGATCCCTAATTAAGTGTAAAGAATAGGTAATTATTTCACTCGTTTGATATTACGAGGTAAGAGGGAACGTTCGTATAACATTAAGCGTTCATTATTCCCTTGAGTTAGCTAAATGTAGCAAAAGGATCGTTTCGACAATTTTGAAGCTGCTAAGACTGAACGTTACAGTATTTTGGGCCTTACGTTGAAGTGATAAATAATTAATTTACGATAAAATTAGCGTTCAGGGAATAATTTTAGAAGAGTTTTAAAAATAAAACAAACTAAACTTTTATTTTATGTTCTTAAGCCTAGTTATAGGTAGGTACATACTTCACAAGTTTTTATGTAAGGCCCTTGTTTGAAGTGATATTACCACCGAATTTTCTTTTTTGGGTTTCGTACCTCAAAAGGAAAAAAGGAACCCTTATAGGATCACTTTGTTTTCTGTCTGTCTGTCAGTCTGTCAAGAAACCTACAGGGTACTTCCCGTTGACCTAGAATCATGAAATTTGGCAGATAGGTAGGTCTTATAACAGACATTAGGAGGAAAATCTGAAAACGGTGTTTTTGTGGTTATATCACACAAAAAATTAAGTTGTGGTCATGAAATAATAATGAGTATTTTCAATTTTTGAAGTAACCGTCCGTTTTTGCTTTTGAGGTACGAAACCCTAAAAAACTAAATGAAAAACTTTTTTAAATATAATATCATCTATTTTGGGTAAGTTTTATTAGCAGTTCATTAATATACCTATTACCATAATAATATTATCTATTAAATTGTAGGAGTACCGTGATTATCGCTTCGACCGGCGCCCCCAGTACATTTGTCATCTTTATAGCCTGTGGAGCAGTCTGTCGCTAATATAATTATACCAGCCGGTATCAAGAGAATTAAAATTTAAATACCCCTCAGTTTAATTCGGAAATCGCTGTAGTATAAAATTGATAAATTCAAACATTGCACTGACAAATTATTAGATATTCCAATGATAAAAGGAATAAATAGGTTTATGTTCGGTTCAGTCGTCTACTTTATCAGATGTCCTCTTACATAATTGCACAAGGAAACCAGGGAAAGAGAGAGAGACTACGACCTCTGACGACAGAGAAGAAGAAGAATTATTATATTCAGCGTTCCACACAACTCACCACGTGCGTAGGAGGTCGACAAATACTGTACCTGGCAGGAAGAATTGTAAGGAAATAGATAGCGGGTTTGTAGGGCGTTGTCTCTATCGTTGAGACAAATATAACGTCACATAGGTATGAGTGACAGAGACAACACTCTACGAAGCCGAACTCTCTTTCTAAAGGTTGATGTACAATATTTCCTGCCGGCTACTATACATCTTTAAATACAATTAATACCCTTATTATAAATGCGAAAATGTGTTTGTTTGTTGGCTTGTTGGTTTGTCCTTCAATCACGTCGCAACGGTGCAACGGATTGACGTGATTTTTTGCATGGGTATTGATAAAGACCTGGAAAGTGACATAAGCTACTTTTTATCCCGGAAAATCAAAGAGTTAACACGGGAACCTTAACCGGGGTTAAAAACCTAATTCCACGTGGACGAAGTCGCGGGCATCAGCTAGTAAAACATAAAAAGAAGGTATAAAATTAAAGCGCAATAAGCGAATAAGGGACTAGCAACGACAAGAATTAAATTTTACTGCAAACGGAGCTAGAAAAAAATGTTCAAGAAAGAAACTCTATTGAGTAACATTAGTTAACTTTGAACGATATTCACTAGAAGTACTCGTACATCTCAGGATAATTGGAATTCGAAGCGTATTAAAAAGTCTGAATTAGTTTTGGATTTAAGTAAATTTTACTGTAAGAGTTCTAAACTTTATCACGAATACAAATACAAATCATTTATTTGCTGATTGTAGGTAGATCATCTCAACCTATCGCGCGCGCCGGCCCACTCCTGGGGCATGGGACTCCTCTCAAAGTGAGTTTAGGTCATAGACCACCACGCTGGCTAGTTGCGAATTCGCAGACTTTTAGAACATTATGGAGAACTTTTAAGTTTTCGTGCATGTTTCCTCACGATGTTTTTCTTCGCCATAACTACCTAATTGTGATAAATACAAACATACATACATACATACATACAGAGACTGCTAAAATCATAACCTTTCCTTTTAGCTTTGCCGTAGTTGGAGATACTTGCCTGAAAACCTGGGTTTGAGTTTCAGTTCTAAGTATGGGGAACCCCAAAAATAATTGTTTTTTTTTTTCTATTTTTGTGTAAAAATCTTAATGCGGTTCACAGAACACATCTACTTACCAAGTTTCAACAGTATAGCTATTATAGTTTCGGAAAAAAGTGGCTGTGACATACGGACGGACAGACAGACATGACGAATCTATAAGGGTTCCGTTTTTTGCCATTCGGCTACGGAACCCTGATAAGCTTGTACAGCACTGGAAAACAAAAATTACGTTCACAATAATTTTGCTATACAATCGTAAACCATAATCCAACAGGTCCATAAATATTGTTTTACAATCGAAATCGCTTCCCAAAGTTACGACTGCCATTCCCACAGTTCTAATCAATTTAACATACATACAACAAAAAAAATAAAAACCGACTTCGATACACAAACACTAAAAATTGAAAAATAATTTAATTTATTACCGAATATATTATGTATACAAGAGTTATGTAGTTCCATAATAATACTTTTCGGTGCCGGTGCCAATTAGCTTTAGCTGCGCGAATCGTCTAGACTTCATATTTTTATGAGACTACAATGGCACCTCATTGGCAGTGACCCCAAAAAATATTATTATGGAACTATACATAATATATTCGGTAATAAATTAAATTATTTTTCAATTTTTAGTGTTTGTGTATCGAAGTCGGTTTTTATTTTTTTTGTAAAAAAAATTTATTTCACAATTTTTAGTGGTCCCATGGAATTATGCTATGACTGGTTAAAAATCTACTGTTTACTAAGCTATTCCACTGATCGCGAGCAATTTACTCTTATCCGTTGAGGAGTTCCAGTATCTATCTTCGAAGACGTTCATCAGATCTTCACCAAATTTAAACGGGACCAACTTTGAAGTATACCCTTTCAAACAAAAAAGGAAATTTCAAAATCGGTCCAGGCGTCTTCGAGTAATCGGGGAACATACATTAAAAAAAAAGCTTCCGACGAATTGAGAACCTCCTCCTTTTTTTGAAGTCGGTTAAAAAGTGGCCACATGGAGTTTATTTTTAACCGACTTCCAAAAAAGTTCTCAATTCGACAGTAGGTTTTTTTTGTGTGTTTGTTACGCGATTAATCCCTCAATTATGAACTGATTTTGATGATTCTTTTTTTGTTTAGTAGGACATACTTCAGAGGTAGTCCCATTTTTAACCGACTTCAAAAAAAGGAGGAGGTTCTCTATTCGTCGGAATCTTTTTTTACTGTGTAATTTATAATTTGGTAAAGATCTGATAAATATCTTCGGAGATGGAGAACGAAACTCTTCAACGGATAAGAGTATATTGCTCGCGATCAGTGTAATAGCTTTGTTAACAGTTTACGGTTTTTTTTTTATTTTACAATTTTTTTGTTTTCTCATTGTATGATGTATAAATAAATCCAAGAATAATTTATTTTTTGCGCACTCTAAAACACTACCTAATTCTATTGTTTAATAATGTAAAATATGTGACCATTACGGAGTTACCAAGCTCCTTAAATAAATACTTAAAAAGTCAAAGTATGGTATCTCATATAGGTACAACAACATATTATCTCATATACATATAGTTTACAAAATCTACAAATATTATTTGCAATGTGGCACCTAAATGTGACTAAAAATTAAATACATTTTGTAGTAGTGTTTTCAGTCGGTGATTTTCGTAGTTAGGTATGGACGTTTCAAGCAAGAAGGAAAACTGAGTGTAGAAACCTGCATGCCAAGATGTTTCGAAAGGTGTGTATTAAGTACAAATAAAATTAAATATTGTGTAGGTAAATATTCACAAAAAGTACCAATAGATTCGCTAAAGTATGTTAAGAAGTAGTATTTTTACTCAAAAATTGAACCAACGCTTTATATTATTATTATCTGAGGTCGAGATATTAAACATACCAAATAACTTGTCAGCATGAACAGATGTTTATACGAAAAGTTTTGATTACAAAACCAACAGTTATGTTTTGTCCTCTAATAATATACTAGGCTAAGAGATAGGTATTGATTTACCGATAGTATTTGTACTTTGCTCTTTGATTTTCTGGAATAAAAAGTAACCTATATCCATCTCTGGGAGACAGATATAGGTTACTTATCCCTGTAAATTGTAGGAAATTATCCCTGTACCTACCAAATTTTGTCAGAATTGGTGAAATGGATGGGCCGTGGACAAGTAGGTAATAGACATACCACTGTACTTATATAGACGCACTTATAATATTAGTAGATATGTACTATGGATTGAATACGGCTTATTTTCATCTAGGTATTTTAGACTATATTCAGCCCAAAAAATCCTTAAAAATTCGTTTACTTGTGAATGACAGGGCTTTTATTGATTTCTGGAGAATCCTATTAGTGTGACTTATGTGGTTTTTGAAATGACCAATTCAATTGTATTAATATAAAAGTTTACAAACGGCCAATCAAAACTACAATCATCACTGAAAATTTAAACTACTTTAGATAAACACGCTACCAGCTCTTATACTACAAACGGGTCTCGCTATATTTACTGCAGACCATTTATTGAAAAGGAAAACTTCGCCCATAGTTTCCGATGAGGAAACATCGGTCGCACCAGCTGTCAAAATGCGTTACAGTGCCCGACAGAAAATAATGTACATCGACCTTTAGAAGGAGATAGGGGATTTGTAGAGCATTGTCTCTGTCGTTGATACCGACAAAACGTCATATAGGTGTGAGTGACAGAGACAACGCTCTACGAAGCCGAAATGTCATTCTAAAGGCCGATGTGCATTATTTTCTGCCGCGTACTGTACATTATATTGAAAACAAGGTTTCTCTTGAATGTATTTAAAACAAATTAAGTATAGCTTAAAAGAAAATATTATGATGAAACTTAAGGCTAGCCTTATCAAATTACTGTACAAATAATGCTCGTGTAGAATGGTGCCACAACACTGGCTGCATTTCCGTGTTTGACAGCCCGGCTGATCCTATGCGTAAAAAATGAGCCAGCTCTTGTAAAAAAATTTTAGCACTAAGACTCCATGATCCTACGGCAAACGGAACAAAAATGTAACTCTCGATAAGAGACGCATACTTATGCCTCTTACCGGTTTCAACCATTTCTGCTGCGGCTGCCGGTCTTGAAGCTGTCTCCCTGATATTATGTGTCTAATGTGTCCACTTTCCAGATTTTCAAGTATATCCATGCAAAAAATCACGTCGATCCCTTAGTCCGGCGTGATTGAAGGACACACCAACAAACCAACCAACACACTTTCACATTCAAAATATGGATATTGAATAATATGGGCAGTAATTTTAAATATCAGGAAGTGTGAAATAACAACCGATTCGAATAAGTCTAAATGAGGGTATTTTTGTATTGTTTGAGTTTTAATTAAAACTCTTCGGCGCCCCATTTCATTTAGCTCGTTCAACATCCAAAGCTTTACCGGGATACCTATTGATAATACGTACCTACCTATTTTGTTTTCTTGTCTGATTTTTCACCTTTTTTTTGTAGCACTTCCTTTGTCCCATTGATTTAAAAGGTTTTCAATTATTTAGAAACGTTTAATGTAGTTAAGGTGGATTGATACATCCGGCCGCAAAAATTCAAATTTTAGTTAGTTTTTCGAAAATGGTAGACTAATCCAATATCGAAAGCTTATGGTAATGAGTTTTGCGGGCATAACACTTATGCATCTACATGTTTTTCCATAAAAAATTTGGTCAAAAATACTCATTAACTTCGTATTTGTTCCTGAAAGATAATTCTCTGAATTTTCCCAGATTTGCATAAATATGAAGTAAATGAGTAATTTTGACCAAAGTTTTATGGAAAAACATATAGATGCATAAATGTTATGCCCGCAAAACTCATTACCATAAGCTTTCGATGTTTGATTAGTCTACCATTTTCGAAAAACTAACTAAAATTTGAATTTTCGCGGCTGGATCTATCAAACCACCTTAAAAGATGTTGTATATTTCCTAGCACCTATAAAGAAACACTTCGTGCCGTTTTGTGACAGACATAGTTAAAGCATTTGAAGACGTAAAAATCTCTCGAATGATCTAACACGTAATCCTAGGGGTGTAGAATCTTAAGACCTGGAAGTTTGATAAATTGTAATAAGTAATGTTGGATTACGACATCTATACTAATATTATAAATGAATAACTGTGTTTATCTATTAGTGTATAGTAGGTACATCTGTATAGTGTCTGGCAATGCATGACGTGATTTCGAATACTATTTCAAAGAAAATATAGAAAATAGACTTTATACTTTGACGTAAGAGTTTTTTACACTTGTATTACCTGTTATCTCCCAAAGCCACTATGATCCAAACTTCATAGTTGCTGATCGTTCCTTCCTGTTTTGGTGACAGTACCTACGCAGAGAAACTTTTAACTTTTATAAGGTCTAGCATGCACTGGCTCAAGTCTATAAAGGCTGTCACTGCTTTATAACGCGTTGTCAGATCAGTCAGTCTCTTTTATGAAATTCACTTCCCGCATTAGCTAGCAACACAGCAACTTGTATTTAGAATATTGTACGCCACCTTTCTAAAGATTACTGCAGAGCGTAATGAATATTCACGCGGTAATGTTGTGACGTGGCATAATTCCCGCTGCAAAACCTAGCCGGGTAACCTAGTCTATCCTAATGTAGCTACTGTTTTGTCTTTAAATAAGTGGATTAATTTTATGCCGAGCTGTGAATACCTTGGTGTTTCTTAGCAAGGTTATACCTATTTTAACATTAACATAGCCTTTTACATTCCAAATTCATATCAGTCGGTCTGAAAAGTTAATGATAAGATGAAGTTTGTACTGAGAAATAGAAACATTGAATACGAATATCTTACACTCGGCTTTACTCACGTGTTTAGTCGAGGTTTAGTCGCGGCGCGCAGTCTCAACCACGACGCGTGCGCGAACTGAGTCCTTTTGAAAAAGGACCCTGGATGGGTTCGAAACTAGTCGGGCTGACGTCGAATAAACACGTGATTAAAGCTGGGTGTGAGATATGTATAATGGAAATCACTTACTATAGTTTAAACGCTAATATTGAATATGAATTTCGTGTGTTCGCACTTTTACTTAACTTTCGCACTTTTGATCTATATTTTTGATTGAAAAATCTAACTCCAGAAGGTCTAAAGCACCGGGCAAATCACGTCACTTACAGTGCGACAAGGCTCTCTTGGCACTTAAATGACATTGACAGGGGGGGCGCTGTTGGAGAACAAAGGCTTAGAATATTCAACCAAGAACAAAGGGGACACTTGACGGTAACGTTAGTTCCGATTTTCGCCACGCGCCAAGATAGCCTTGTCGAACTGTATGCGTTTCTCCGAGAAGGTTTCTACTATTCGTTTATCTTTTTAGCAAACTAAGTAAAAATGGACTATATATTTTTCGGGTT
Source organism: Maniola hyperantus (assembly GCF_902806685.2). NCBI lineage: Eukaryota > Metazoa > Arthropoda > Insecta > Lepidoptera > Nymphalidae > Maniola > Maniola hyperantus. The sequence continues at coordinate 14,065,828 of NC_048541.1, read as the reverse complement.
ACGTGACCAAGTGAGCCAGACCTGCTTAATACAGGGTGTAATTAGAACGCTAGCAAAAATTTAGCGTTATTTTATGCTACCTAAATACAATCCAATATCGCAAACCATTTGCCTCATTTTGTAGTTTTAGTGATTTAGTATATTTTCAAACCCTCAATGAATATCGTGCAAAACTTGGGTCAATGCCGCACCTACGACGCGGCATTGACTCCGAGTGTTCCTCCGAGAGTTGACCTCTAGCGTCAGTCAGATGTTTTATTTGTAACATATCGTGAACTTTTTCAAAATATAGAAATTTTTTTTCGCGTTTTTGTTTTGTGGTATCATATCAGTAATCATCAGTACTATCACCTGTCTTCGTTTTTGCCAGCGTGAGCGCTCTGATTGAAATGAAATGAAATGATTTATTTGTTTTAAAAGGTTTTTTTAAAATTGTGCCAGGGACCCTGAAGTAAGTTTGCAAAACCTGTATCTCAGGGTCCCCGCTCTCCCTCCTCCATCATTAACAAATAAACACTTATAACAACAATATGAAACTTAAAAATGTGTGTGTGTGTGTGTATGAGTGTGTGTGTGTATGAGTGTGTGTGTGTACATCTGATTACATCCATGTATAGTGTTATTACAAGTATATATCATTATCTCGTCGCATCGTCTCAAATATAGCACGCCGTGGTAAATAGGGTACGCCATATAGAGTTATGAATATTCAACTAGAAATGTGACGTAGCATAAATTGTGTTGCAAAACCTGGCTGAGAATAGCTGATTCATCCTAAAAACAGAAGCTGTTATTGAAACCACAGCATTATTTCACAACACTATACAACAATTATCTAATTTATAGTTATTCTGTGTGTATATTTATGTTCCGAAGGAAACAAAGATTTATTATTATTTTTGTAGCATAAAAATTACATCGTAATGAAGAGGTAGTTTCTAGTAATTTGGGGAACCTATTACGAAACATAGAAGATATCCACTTAAACTATCAATCACGTACGTAATACATACCCCTTTAAGGCCGTTTTACGCCACAAGACCATTGAGTGCGCCATTGAGACATGCCACAGTACAATAATTTAAGAGCAAAAATTATCAGTAGACTGTGTTACCGTAATATTATGTAATCTAACTTTAAAGCACGATGTAGACTCAGAATAAAATAGATTGTCGTATGCTGCTTAAGGGTGCTTACAAAAAGAAGCAGGTGTCCAACACTGACAGGTCGGTGCAGGTTTATACCGTTATGCGAGAAAAATTGCCTTTTATTCTCTTACTAGCCCGCGACTTCGCACGCGTGGACTTAGGTTTTTAAAAACCCCGTGGGAGCTCTTGAATTTCCCGGATAAAAAGTAGCCTATGCCACTTTCCAGATCTTTAAATATACCCATGCAAAAAATCACGTCAATCCGTTGCTCCCTTGCGACGTGATTGAAGGACAAACCAACAAACAAACACACTTTCGCATTTATATTATGGGTAGTGATACGTTTTACCTTATACCTATCTGTCTTTTTATGTGAGAGCTCAATAGGGCTAATTTACCCGCACCGATCTATCGGCACCGGAAAACTGATTCTTTATGTAAACACCCTAAGGCCATTAAATTATTGTTTTCATTGTAGCATGCTGCATCAATGTCGCATGTTATTGCTAGGCGTAAAACAGCCTTAACATTTGATATATTATAATATAGGGCGGTATGGTACGAAAACTCAATATTTCCGTAGAATAAGGCGTTTCGACCCCCATTATGTAAATCGAATCACGTCGAGATCAAGATACGGTTTCCCTTACAGAGATTCCAAACTACTCGATCAAAACTTACGGTGACCTTGTTGTGAATATCCTATGTTTTGGGTCTACGCTAGAATACGTCCGTCTCACTGCGATAATCTAGCCTAAGGTACCAAACTATTCATACTAATATTACAGAGTTAGCTTACATCCTGGGAAAGGACATAGGCTACTTTTTATTAAAAGGTTCCCACGGGATTATTAAAAAACCTAACTCCACGCGGATGAAGTCGCGGTTATCATCTAATAATGTTATAAACTGCTTCTCATACAGCAGATTCTCTTATTTGGCAGATCCTTTAGATCCAAATCACATCAGTATCCTAAAATATGTTCTCAAAGGTGTGTGAAACCTGTCAATCTACACTTGCTCAGTATGGTGGCTTCGAAGCCCTTCTCGTTATGAGAGGACACGTACCTACTCAATAGTGGGTCGGTGATAGGTTGATGATGGTGATGTTGATGAATTTCTTTATTACAATTTATGGCATAAGCTTGACAGTTTGTTAAAAAAACCGGCCAAGTGCGTGGCGAGCCACGCGCAGTGTAAGTAGTCACAATCCTCGAAAAACAGATGTAACTCCTTAACCTGTGAACCCTACTTAGCCATGATAAATTTCCTTTAAAATTGATTATATATACTACTGCTGTGAATTTTTTCACGTTCCTATATACTACCATTTGGCTGATACAGGGGGACGGGGGACGACACACTTGACTCTAATAAATATTAACACTTTAAAACATCATATTTTACAAACGGATCTAGTAATCAAACAATGATATTCCCAGACCCACAGTATTTTTAAAAGACCCATTCAACATTACCCCACACTATGGGGCAGACGAGAAAAAAAGGTTCATCCCCACTTTACATGTAGTCCCCTACATAAAAAATATTTAGCAAAATTTTATTTCATCACTTTGTCGGTGTGATTAATCTATATATACCCTTGCCATGATTTCTAGCACTAAAAGTCTCTGAGATTAACTGAGGACGGACAGACGGACGGACATGGCGAAACTATAAGGGTTCCTTGTTTACTACGTAACCCTAAAAAGTGACAAAATGCACCGAGGTAAAACAAAAAGAAGGTAGTTCGCTACTGCCCTTGTAAATAAAAACACCAAATCATGGTATGTAGGGGAAAGCAGGTAGGATTCGTACACTTTTTACTCTAGGTCATGTAAAAACAAAACTAATAAATATTTCAAAATAATTTCAACTCTGCTGGATTACCTAGTTATCTGGCATTAATTATAGTGTATTTTAGTGTTGATGCAAAGTAAGATGACAAAGCTATGATGAATTTCCCAAAAAATGGAAATCGTACAAAAGCACCCCACACGCGAGGTAGCTTCGTACATCGACTAGGGTACATTCGTACATAGTGGGGAGCCTTCGTACACAGGAATTAAAAAGGCTATTTTATATGAAATTAAACATTTATTGATATCAAAATTAACACAGAATCAACCTTAAATATAGTAATAATTAACAATATGGTGTTTACAAACAATTTGTTACAATTTAAGTCATTCATTAATCAACATTCTAATTTACCGTTATAGTAACTCGCGTTTCATCTCTTTAGCCTTCTGTTTACTCTCTCGTTCTTCTTTTTTTTCATCTTTTTTGCTCTTTCCTTTTCTATCAGTCTATTTTTTTTCGGGATTATATGTTATATCCTTAATTTTTCTAATACTTTTCCTTTCTTTGTGTCTTTTTAGTTTGCATTCTCATTTTTTTAGGCTAAGGTAAAAGGTTGCATAATTTCTGGCGTCATCATCCTACAGTTGATGTAGATGGTGATGGAGGTGGCAATCTTGATAATAGATCTTGTTGAGTAAGAGTAATTTCTTTGGGAGTTGAATTGGGATAGCGCCTATGTCAAAAATAAACGATTTCATAGTAATTATTATTAAACAGAGGGTCTTCCAAATTTCGTGAAATCCACGTCCATTGTAAATTTTAACCATTCTAAACTGATTCTAAAGTTGTCGATTTAATATAAAGAGTACGTCAAATGTTTATGACGTCATATCTATGTATATCTTTTATACAAGCTGCCATAGGTACCTACTAAGCCAGCGTTTTGACGTTTGATAAGAAGTTGCTAATTTGACTTATAGCGCAGCTCACGACAGGCATGAAACTTCGAAGAAAGAAAACATCGAGGTTTCACCCACACTGACAGGCGTCAAATGACGCCTATATTTGACGCTCGGTAGGCTATGAAACTACTAGGTATTTTTGATTTAACGACACCCCTAGCCTAATATTTAGCAGATGTCGATTTCAGGATCAAACCGAGAGTTTCTTCACTCTAGTTCTACTCTGCTAGTCTAGGCACCACCACTATTTGTTGCATGTTATCATCTGGGAGTGGTTTAGAATTGGAATCCCATAACCCATTTAGTGCATAAACGATCTGAACTCACGCGGGGTGCATTCGTAAAGTACGAATCCACCCCACTCCTAACTGCACGAAGGTACCCCAACCAAAAAAATCAAACAATAAATTTAAAATATAAATAACGGTGAAGGTTATCCCAAAATTAATGTTTACACATGAATCTAAGGCACTTATCCAAAGACTATTATATGTTACTTCAACAATTTGAGCCAAGCTTATTACGAATTAATGTCGTCAAAGATGAGTCGAAAAATTATTTTCGCGGTGTGAAAACACGTTTTGACTTATTCTAAAAAAACTGACTGTTGTACAGCCACTGGACTTAGCTGTGAGCCTATGAATATGAGCGGGCCTCACATATACAAAAACACAAACGCGTCACCATGTAGCATAGTGTAGATATGACTGTTGTACGAATGCTCCCTCTGTACGAATCCTACCTGCTTTCCCCTACCCGTTACCTACATTAAAATATGCATTTGACAAGTTTTTATAGTAATGTCCGGTTCAATCTGATTAAATATTCAAATATAACGTATTGGACTTCGCGCGAAAGTAATTAATACATGTAAACAATGTTGTTTGTATTTCACTGTTACCTACATTTTATTTCGTTTGGTCATCAGTCATTTTCGGTTCATTTTTGCGGCAAATATAAACAGTTTATTTGCATGAAATGCTTTACTAACTCAATAACCATTAATTTGGAATATTAATTAAACAGCTAATTGAATAAAGTTTTACCTTCCAAAAATTTACCATTCAATTCGGTAGGTATTCAAAGAAAGATAATATTATAATAATAAAGCCTCAATAGCTCAACCGGTAAAGGAGTGGACTGAAAACCGAAAGGTCGACGGTTCAAACCCCGCCCGTTGCACTATTGTCGTACCTACTCCTAGCACAAGCCTGACGCTTAGTTGGAGAGGAAAGGGGAATATTAGTCATTTAACATGGCTAATATTTTTTTTCCGCGGCTTCATCCGAATGATTTAGGTTTTTTTCAATCTCATGGGAACTCTTTTAATTTTTTGGGATATATCTGTACCATCAAACGTCAAATCAAATGTAGCCCCCGAGATGCAAGGTTTCTCTGTATGGTACCTTTCGTCAAATAATATTAATAATTAATCGTTTAAAACGGAAATAGCTCCAAAAAGTCAGAGATGCATGCCCGGAATTGAACCCCCGACCTCCCGAATGTCTTAACCACTATGCTATCGCCGCTATTAAATTTACATAACGTGTAATAAAACCGAAAATCGAGAAAGCTCTAAATATATTTCCGCTGCTCTCAACTTTCCGTAACTTGGAGAAATATCGGAGACATAAACTTTCGCAACTGTCTTGTTACGGCCAATAGTGAGACAAAATACTGTCGTATTTTTGATTTCATCGCTTTCTGAAATTATTACGGAAAGGGTTATAGATTTGAGTCTTTTTTAGAGTTCCGTACCACAAAAGGGAAATGGAAACCCTTGATTGCTTGTTGTCTGTCTGTCTTTCCGTAACTTGGAGAAATATCGGCGACATAAATTTTCGCAACTGTCTTGTTACGGCCAATATTGTGACAAAATACTGTCGTATTTTTGATTTTCTTGTTTTCTGAAATTATTACGGAAAGGGTTATGGATTTGAGTCTTTTTTAGGGTTCAAAGGCTATCACAAAATAATTTATCTCACTTTTGAACTTTTAGCCGTATTTGCTGTTTTACCTATATTCACTACAGGTAGATGATGCCCGCGACTTCGTGCGTGTGGATTTATGTTTTTGTAAATCCCGTGGGAACTCTATTATTTTCCGGGATAAAAAGTAGCGTGTGTCCTTCCCCGGGATGTAAGCTAACTCTGTACCTTTCATCAAAATCGGTTAAACTGCTGGGCCGTGAAAATCTAGCAGACAGACAGACAGACATACAGACACACTTTCCCATTAATAATACCTATTAGTATGGATAATACCGAGTTTATAATTTTGGTAAATATTATGGAGTGAGTAGATATGAAACGAAATGCAATGAATGAGTAGATATGGAATGACAATAAGTAGTATAGGCGTCTGGAGACGATCTCAGACTAAGTAGCTGGTTTTTAAAGCAGACAACACGATTCTGGACTGTGATTATTTCATTTTACTAGAATACAAATTCAGGTTTATCAATATTCTTTTAGTGGTAAAGATTATTGGAATCCTACTGGTATAATGTAATAAAACCCTTAGTATAACTGTGTAATGCAAATATAGAGAGGGTTACATAAGAATTAGCAAATCAAATAGTGTAAAACAAAATGTGTAATGTAAAAAGGGCTCAGGGTAATAAATTAGAATAACATGCATACGTGCAGAATAAAGGTGATCGCATACCATGGGATGATGTACCTACCGCTAGATGCGCAAGACTCCAAAAGCCGATAGAACTGCAGAGTTTGGCAAGGAAATGTCATTCTGTAGGTTTAGTTTAAGGCTGTATATCTCACCAACCAACGTTGATAAAACTGAGTGTAGAAATATTTCAGTGTTAATGTGAAAATAAATTTAACTTTAAAGATAAAGTCTCTTTACAACCTAGTAAAATTAAAATTAGTGGCACAGAAACAAATAGAAAAAAAATCCATCAAATATTATACCTTAAGTCAAGAAGCTTTAGGTTCATTTTACTATGACCAACGTTGGCAGAATTTGAATGTTGAAACATTTAAATTCTGTAAATGTTTTTGAGGTGTTAAATCTAATACTAAGCACACTAAGAGGTACCAGCATTTCGGCTATGCGATCAATGTACCTACTCGTTACATGCATTAATTCTAATACTTATTGAAATTTTTTGCAAATCGGTTCAGAAACCTCGAAAAAATCGGTGTACACAAATTGAGAACCACCTGCTTTTTGGAAGTCGGTTAAAAAACGACATTGTTGATTTGTGCTCTTTTGGTTTTTGCAATAGTGGCGGCACTTGCGCCTCCTGTCAGTTTTATGAGTGTCTTGGTATGCGATCACTTTAAGAAAATGTTCCAACTGCAATGAAATAGTCCAGTAGCAACACATTTGCAATTCGCATTATTTTTTTACTCCTTCGAATACAAAGATTTTACATAATGACCTATTTTTCGCGGTGCAAGGGAAATTCGATTTAAAATTCACTTCAAGGTCTTTCATGAAGCAAGGCGGGCAATTTTTTCTTGCAATCTTTTTCAAAGCGTTAGAAAGAAGCTAACCTCATTCGTACTTGAAGTTCTTCCATTTAAAAGTTGCTTGAATTAATATTACTTATTATAACTTTTTCATCTAATTATAATATTCAAAGTCCTGACTGACTTATATATCAACGCACAGCCTAAACCGCTGGTCCTAGAGACATGAAATTTTGAGGGTGTATTCTTTGTAAAGAGTAGGTATCCATTAAGAAAGGATTTTGCGAAATTCCACCCCTAAGTGGGTTAAATAGGGGATGAAAGTTTGTATGAAAGTCCGTCATTTTTCAAGTTATTTGCATGAAAATTGGTATTTGGATTTTCGGTCACAAATGAAGAAATACGTGTTCCAGGATATTTTGGAAATTCAACCCCCACCTCAATTTTCTATATTCCACCCGAGCGAAGCCGGGGCGGGGCAGCTAGTTGCGTATAAACAAATTCAAAAGTTTCAATTTATTCAAACTCCACCCATTACACTATCGTGGTAACCAGGGAGGTTACGAACCTTTAAAAAACTAAAAAAAATCATAGTGAAAGATACGGTCTCATATTCATCTCTGTATAAGTCCCGCAAATTGCTAATGCGCGTGGCCGCCATTTTAGTGACATCAGCACTAGACTGAAGTTTCGAGCTGATGGTATATTTTTATTTCGGCTGATCTCAAAATGACGTCATTTCGATGTTAATGAGACATGGTTCCAGCGCAATAGCAATTTGCGGGACTTATACACAAATTCAAAAGTTTCAGTTTATTCAAACTCCACCCATTAAACTATCATGGGAACCAGGGAACTTATTACCCTTTTGAAAACCGATTAAAAAAAATCGTAGCTAAAAGCATCGATGACAAGATATTATGCCCAAGCGAACAAAACTTTTCACGGTTTTGGAACCAAATAAATCAGCGCCACCTCTTAGATACTAATGAACGACCCGTTTGAAATCCAGACGTCACTGAGGTTGCATTGGTGCTACAGCACCGCTGAGTCGGTGCCATTTTGTTTGTTCAATGGCCCTGTCCATACGAAGTAATATAATATAACTCAATGAGCTAAAAGATACGGTGCCATATTCATCTCTGTATCATGTGGTAGTGTTATTCGTAGAGCATAACGTGAACAAAATGTTTTAGAATAAGCGAGCAGCGAAGCGATTGTGAAACACCAACAAATTTGCAATTCGCGATACTTTTGTATTCTTTCGAATACAAGAATTTTACATAATGACTTCCTTTTGCCCTATTTCTCGCGGCGCGGCGGAAATTCGATTTGAAACTTTCTTCGGGATCTTTGATGAGGCAAAGCGGAACATTTTCCTCGCAATTGTCTGCGAACCGCGCGTCAGACGAGCCGCTAATCTTGTTCAGAATTGTGACATTTAAGCCTTGTATTCATTAGGCAACATTTGTTAATAAACACTGTTTATAAACAGATTATAAACAGCGCTTCACAATGTTTCATCATCTCTGTAAACAGTTTATAAACAAAAATGATGAAACATTGTTCATGCAACATGTTGCCGTGCTCCCCACTTTGAATGGAGAGCAAGGCGAAACATCCAGTTTATAAACAAAAGTCAACAGGTGTGGACGTGTGTTGCGCGAGTTTATAAACATCACAAGCAGCAGAGAGCATCACAACCTCCTCGGGTGATATCCTAGCAACAATTGACTAGTGTGGACGGCCAAGTTTCAGAAACAGTGTTTAAGGTAAACTTGCTTATCAACTCGTCATAAACAGTTTATTAACAAATGTTGCCTAATGAATACAAGGCTTAATGCTGTAGGTATAGAAGCAGGCGTTACTTTACGGAAGTCCATTATATACAATGAACCAAAAGCTTAATTTGCTATAATCCGCTGAAACAGGTCGAATCTGTATGGTGCAACATGCAGCATGCATGCCACAGAGTACTTTTTGCATGCGTATTTATTCACTAGGAGTGTGTTTGGGATTTGTGTGGTGCTGCGTGGTGGTGGTGCGTGTTGCTTGCCTGGTGGCTACTTCTTCCTGAATGATTAGCAGTGGGAGGGCGGGCGGTGCATTTCGCATGCTGCATGTTGCACCATACAGATTCGACCTGTTTCAGCGGATTATAGCAAATTAAGCTTTTGGTTCACTGTACTGTTAATGCTGCTTATTAGAATGTAAATAACGGGTACGTACCACGATCTATACGATGATTTTGAGAGATCGATATTTCGACCAACCCAACAACGAATGGACCACAATGCAATTGGATCGACATATCGATCTCTTGAAATCACCGTATAAATCGTGGTACGAACCCGTTATTTTTTAAGTTCTAATATTATGTTCTTAAACTACGAAATAAGCCTAAAATCATTAATGCTGCATGTTATAACGTCATTCGTCCACCCGTGAGCAACGTAGCCTGCAAAAATCTTTCTAGGCTAATCTTCCTTGCCTAGGTATTACTATCAATATCTCTCAAAAAAATATTAATTTGTGATCTAATAATTTCCTTCCTCCTTTTTGTATAACGACTCTGCTTTCATTTTCTATTTTTCCATCTGGCAACCCTATGCACCATTCCACCTATGCACGACGATATGAAGCCATGCACATGTAACATGTCAAACAGTGCAAGTAAATGGGCAGCGATGCGTCGCATGCAGGCGGCACGAATAGCCTTTACGCGCATTTAGCCTTTAACTGCATTTCGTTGCATTTCGTGCTCTGAGTGGAGGTCTGACCGTGGAACCTTTTTAATTTATACATAGGACTAGCTAACTCGACTGCACTCTGCACGAGTGATTTTAAGTTAATAATAAAAAATTAGAAATGTATTTTTTATTGAAAGTGCTTCTGAATCGTCACGTGAATTAACCAGGTTCGAAATGCTGGCATGGTATTCGAAATGTCCTTCCTACCAAAACTCAAAAGCATTTTCAAAGATTCAATTTAAAAATATTATCCATATCCATACTAATATTATAAATGCGAAAGTGTGTTTGTCTGTCTGTCTGCTATCTTTTCACGGCCCATCCGTTCAACCGATTTTGAAGAAATTTGGTACAGAGATAGCTTGTATCCCGGGGAAGGAAAAAGTTCCCATGGGATTTTTAAAAACCTAAATCCACGCGGGCGAAGTTGCAGGTATCATATAGCTGAACACAATATTATCAAGTTTTAATAACTTTGACCATCCCTAAGACCGGAGTAAGGATATCCAACAGACAAGGTTGTAGGTCTGTATTGGCTAGAGATAATCAATTTACTAATGTAAGTAATTCATAAAAGTAATAACGACTAAAGGATATTGTAATAATTTGATCTATTATACTGATAAAAACCTATTCCATCAAATTAGTTTTCTAGAATAGGTCTAACTTACATTTTAGTATGTGCGCTGACTACAAAATGGCAGACCGAGAATTAATTTTCAATATTAGATCGTACTTAAAATTTCGATATTTTTTTGGTTACTATCACCTTACCAATTCAAAAAGTATTACTCGATACATGCTTAAAATAACATCTGTAGTTATTGTTATATTTATTTTTTGTATAAGCTTGCTTTGCAGAGTAAATACATATGGATTAATAGGAATGTCTATATCTGCTATTCAGTACATTATAAATATAATTTGTTCCCTGTACACGGAAGATGAGTATATACTAGAATACTATCGCTACAACCCTTCGATAGATGCCAAAAGAAATAAATTATATGGGAAGTTAAATATAATTCTACGAGGTTACATAATTATGCTTATAACTACTCATATTGCGTTTAATGCTACATTTTTAATGTCTCCAGCTCTGATGCCTTGTGATTCACCTTGGGCGTTTTACTTAGTCGGAAGCATTCATTTAGCGATGAATCTGGGACGCATACCAATGTTGTCAATATTTGGGCTATTGTATTGTCGATTTCACATATTTTGCCGAAAAGTACACCTACATTTATTGAAAAATACTGATGTTAAGTTTTCATGTAAAAAGTACATGAGTATTTATGAACAGATCATGAGCACATTGCGGAAGACAGATTTTCCTTTGAAACTTTTGGTACATAACTGTTTTTTATATTATACCAAACTCCAAAGATCATTTAAAGTTTATGTTTTACCCAATCAGTTTAAAAAATTGTGTATTTCATATTTTTAGATGTTTACTCATTTATCTTTGGTGTTTGTGGATATAACAAATGTGCAATACAAGACGGTAAGGCGCTAAATTCCTCTACAATCGTTGTCTTTAACTGTGTATAATCATTTAATTATCTGCTATTTTTTTCTGTTACTTAGATCACGCAGTTTTCGATCGCCCATTTGTTGAAATCCTTCTTACATTTGATATGTAACTTGGTTGTATTTTTTCCGTCACTAGTCATGGAGTTAATCGCTGAAGAAATTGAGAACATGAGAGTTATTGTCGCCGATAGGATGATCAGTAGTGTTAGTGAGTACATACTATTTGAAATTCACATTTTACACTTATGGGTTCTAGCAATAATACCTACCATTAAGTAGTATGAAATAAGCTGTTTATTGTCACTGATATAAATGTTAAAAAACTATGGACCGAGGGGTGAGCCCTGAGCTACGCCAAATAAAATGCAAAATATAACACTATTATTAAAGTAATGAATTATGTCTTTAATTTTTTCTAGATGAGGAGCAGCGCAATGAGTGTCGACATTTCTTGCAGAGTCTAAGGCAACAACCAATAACCTACCTAGTTTGCCGTGCTTTTAAGATGGACTCTCGTCTACTGCTTAGCTACTTTTCGTTAGTTATTACGTATCTAATCTGTATATTGCAGTTCAAGCCGTTTTACACCGTCCCTTCTCTCACTGCAAACTCTACTATACAATAAAAATCTCATGTTTTTTGTTTGTTTTATTTCTTTATGAGTTGAGTTTCTGATTAGTTTATGTTTTATACAATTTTGAATTTTATTCAGGTTGTCTTGACCTTGAAAACTTGCGAATAGATAATATAATAAAGGGCTATTAAGTATTTTTTGAATATTGTGCTAACAGTAAGTTTCAAATTCTTAAAAATAACAATAATAAACAGTAAGCAATTTTCTCTTTACATACAGAAGATGGGGATTCACTTACTAAATTACTTTGGAAAAGTTTTTCGAAATTTTTCTTAGAGGAAATAACTACATAATATATCCAATCGTGTACCTATTTCATGAGAATTTCGATTAATAAAGATCTCAAAAAGCACATTTTGAAACATCGAAGTTATTGTAAGTATTTCCAGTTTTGAAAGCATCCAGAAGTTGCAAAATTTTGTATTTGAAATCATGAAAAAGTAACAAACTTAAAGACAGACAAATACCTACGCTTTCATAAATTTATATTATTAGTAAGAGTTCTTTAATCTTTACTGTAGCAGAAAATAGGCAAACTCAAGAAACTCCTAAACTTTCGCGGCAAAGGGTCCCCAAATTGTTAATCCAAAGTCAAAGAGCCAACATTACATAAAATCTAAATACATAAATTAATTTAATGCCCAGTCCCTTATATTGTTCTAAGTTGTAACTAAGCCTTATCTGCGTCCTTGGGAAACGGGGCCTTGGCATCTTTGTGACAATAGAAACGATCTTATCACATTAAAGTAGTTTACTCTATTATAACATACTACTTATTCTTCCTTTGCCATGATCTGTTGATTTTTCCTTTTCTTCATTTGATAATGAACTGAGAATTTAATAAATTTCGATACTTTGTACACAAAATGGACAATAATTTAGTTAACTAATTAAGGATACTTTTTCTTTAAGCTTTGAAATACAATAGTACATTTAGATGGATGCGCTTGTAGAATCTTGAAACTTTTGAAAATAGTCCTAGTTTCGAGTCCTACAGAGGATCAATTTAATATGGATTAAATTTATTTATGGAGGCTTTGACGGAGGAAGTTCCGATTTAGTATTGCTGTTCGAATTCACATAGTAAAATGGTCAAGAATATAACATACATTTCTTGACCATTGTTGGGCCACTACTGATCACGAATTTCCTATCAGAATGGGCCATAGACCAAGTATGTATTGCAAACTTCACATACGTTTGAGAACATTATGAAAGACTTTTAAGCATGAAGGTTCCCTCACGATGTTTTCCTTCACCGAGCAAGTGATACTTAATTTTTAAAACCCAACACCGAAAATTTAGAAGTACGTGTACACAATCAAACCTCAGATCACCGATCGTCCGGATAACTAATTGATAACTGCTCATAAATAAAATTTATTGCGTAAATTATGTCACGGTAACTGAAATAGCATTAGAATATCAAGAAAACTCGGACAAGTGCGAGTCAGACTCGCGCACCGAGGGTTCCATAACAATCGTATTTTTTCGACATTTTGCACGATAAATCAAAAACAATTTAATTATGCATAAAAATAAGTAGGATCTACCTACAGGTAAAGCCATTTCATATTATGATACCCCATTATAGTAATTGTTAATGAACACATTTTCATTTTAGTTTCGGATTTTTCCCTTGACGTGTGCTATAAACCTACCTGCCAAATTTCATGATTCTAGGTCAACGGGAAGTACCCTATAGGTTTTTTGACACACACGACAGGCACACAGACATCCAAGTGATCCTATAAGGGATCTTTTTTTTCTTTTGTGGTACGAAACCCCAAAAAAAAGCCATTCGAGCCAATATCTCACGTCTGTCGCTTTCATTATTACTCTTGGGACTTTTATAGAAACGAAACACCAATTTATAACACGTCAGTCTTACGTGCTTCCCCTAAAATAAGTAATCCTGCCAGTAAACAGGAGATTTTTTGGAGCGGTCAGTGTGGAAAAATCTAAATAAGTACTTAATTTTGGAGACCGACCGTCTCCCATACATCGTTGGACCCAGAAATTGATGAACCGTTACAAGTGCGATGCTGTGTGGCATGGTACATTTTGGCGTGGCGAGGTCCAACTCGTATGCAGAAATTAAAGCTTGTATACGCGGACATATTTTATTTTATAACTACCTACCTACATTTGTTCATAATAGTTACACATACCTACCTAGAATATTAGACTAAGTATTAACTACAGAGGAATGTGCAGTGCTCAGACAAGCCGCCAAGCGCTTACGAGCATGAAGAAACCAATATTGTAAGCATTTTTTCTTTTTGTGTGGAAATAAATAAAATAAATAAAGTTCCAAATAAGTGTGATTTGTTAGATAAAAATATTCCGTTACAGTGCTTTAGTTTCTGTTGGAGTGACAATTGCATAATCTATATATATAAAATACAAAGTCCTGGCTGACTGGCTGACTTATATTTATATTAACGCACAGCCTAAACCGCTGGTCCTAGATACATGAAATTTGGAGGGTGTGTTCTTTGTAAACTAAGAAAGGATTTTCCAAAATTCCATCCCTAAATGGGTTAAATGGGGGATGGAAGTTTGTATGAAAGTCCGACAAGTTACATCGATCAAAATTGGTATTTAAACTTTTGGTTACAAATGAAAATATACTTATTTAACGATTTTTTAAAAATTCTACTACCAAAGGAGTTAAATAGGGGATGAAAGTTTGTATGAAAGTCCGTTTTTTTCAAGTCACGCTGGCCAAGTGCGAATTGGCAGACTTATAACACAACCTTTGAGAACAATATGGGGTACTCTTAGGCATGTGAGTTTCCTTACGATGTTTTCCTTTACCGTTAAATCAAGTGATATTTTTTTATTGCTTAAAAAGCATGTAACTTTGAAAAGTAAGAGGTGTGTGCCCGGGATCGAACCCCCGACCTCTCAAATAAGAGGTGGACGTCTTAACCACTAAGCTACCACAGCTTAGCTAGATGAATATAAAAAATTAAAAACCTGACTGACCGTTTCCTAAATTTCACCCAGTATGTATCTGATCATCAATATGAGAATTTATTTTCACCGGGGCGATCGTAAACTGTGCTTGACTTCCACGAAGGCGTTACGTGACGGACGCATCCTCCCGGGATAACGCGTGTGTCCTACCTCTATCGATCCCAGGATGTTATGAAGTTATGATTTATCATTTTACGTGTAAGCCATACTAGGAAGTTATGTTTTTAGGGTTCCGTACCTCAAAAGGAAAAACGGAACTCTTATAGGATCACTTTATTGTCTGTCTATCTTTCTGTCTGTCTGTCAGTCGGACTGTCTGTATGTCAAGAAACCTACAGAGTACTTCCCGTTGACCTAGAATCATGAAATTTGGCAGGTAGGTAGGTCTTATAACAGACATTAGGGGAAAAATATGAAAACCGTGACTTTGTGGTTACATCACACGAAAAAAATTAAATTGTAGTCATGAACTAATAATTAGTATTTTCAATATCGAAGTAAGATAACTATATCAAGTGGGGTATCATATGAAAGGTCTTCACCTGTGCATTCTAAAACAGATTTTCATTTATTTTTATGCATCATAGTTTTTGAATTATCGTGCAAAATGTCGAAAAAATACGACTGTAGTACGGAACCCTCGTTGCGCGAGCCTGACTCGCACTTGGCCGGTTTTTTATTACAAGATACTAGATAGCCTTGCAGTTGCATTTAACGACAATCATCATATCATCATCATGATCAACCCATCACGGGCTCACTACAGAGCACGGGTCTCCTCTCAGAGTGGGAAGGGTTTTGGCCATAGTCTAACACGTTGGCCATGTGCGGGTTGGTAGACTTCACACACCTTTGAGAACATTATGGAGAACTCTCAGGCATACAGGTTTCATTACATTCCGAGCTAGGCAGCAATGTCGCGGCAGCAATTGTATGGGGACCAGTAGTGCCGCGACAGGACTGTGACAGCTGGTGACAGCATTGTTGCGGCAGCGCTGCTGCGTGCAGCGTGGTTCGGAATCATACCTTAACTGTATACCTACTATAAAGTAGGTGTAGAGTTAGATTTACCTACTATAATCGTCGTCACAATAATATCCAAGAGTATCCAAGTATGTAGAGGTATGCTTTGTATTTCAGAGACTCCGTACCACAAAGTAAAGATACGTTACACTATACAAACAGAGGTTCGACGAAGCCGTCGTGCGGGACGAAGAAGCGACCTGAACTGGCATACGTAGTTAGGGCCCTATGTTGGAATCATCATCACCATCATCATCAATAGACTCTTGTAAGGACTTCCACACGCCACGGTCTTGCGCCGCCTGAATCCAGCGGCTCCCTGCGACTCGTCTGATGTCGTCCGTCCACCAATGCTGAGTCTTCCGGTGCAAGGTCGCCATCCCAGCACCTTGGGACCCCAAGGTTTGTCGGTTTTACGAACTATGTGTCCTGCCCATTGCCACTTCAGCTTCGCAATCCGTTGAGGCTGATGTTGGAATGGTCGGCGTCATTTACTACGAGATCAAAGGCATCGGAATACTGTATCTCTCTTTATACGCTGTTAGTACCATCGATATAAATGACAAGATAGGTATGCCCAAGCGAACAAAAATTTTCACGGTTTTGGACCCAAATAAATCAGCGCCACCTCTTAGATACTAATGAACGACCCGTTTGAAATCCAGACGTCACTGAGGTTGCATTGGTGCTAAAGCACCACTGAATCGATGCCTTTTTGTCTGTTTAATAGCCCTGTCCATACGAAGTAATATAAGTAAATGACTGTATGTTTCTTTATACCGTGTTGTACCCTATTTATTATTTCACGTGACGTCAAGACACGGCGAAGCGCTAAGCCGACGGATTATGACGCTGTCCCCAAGAGGAGCATTACGTTGAAATTTGAATTTTAACCGGGATCTTGGGAAATTGGACTTTATTTCAACTAATGTTGAATAATTAACTCGTTGTGCACTTTAGGGGATAAGTAGCTGTCTAGACAAAATAATAAGCAGACCTAGATTTAGGTAGCTGCACGAAAAAGTAAAAAACCGGCCAAGTGCGAATCAGACTCGCGCACTGAGGGTTCCGTCCATTTTATCGACATTTTGCACGATAAATCAAAAACTACTTACTAGATCTCGTTCAAACTAATTTTCGGTGGAAGTTTGCATGGTAATGTACATCATATATTTTTTTAGTTTTATCAGTCTTTTATTTTAGAAGTTACAGGGGGGGGGGGACACATTTGACTACCACTTTGGAAGTGTCTCTGGCGCAAACTATACAGTTTAGAAAAAATGATATTAGAAAACTCAATATCATTTTGGAAGACGTATCCATAGATACCCCACCCCACACATATGGGTTTGATGAAAAAAATTTTTTGAGTTTCAGTTCTAAGTATGGGGAACCCCAAAATTTATTGTTTTTTTTCTATTTTTCTATAAAAACCTTAATGCGGTTCACATAATATATCTACTTACCAAGTTTCAACAGTATAGCTCTTATAGTTTCGGAAAAAAAGTGGCTGTGACATACACACAGACAGACAGACATGACGAGTTGTAATTTTATTTTATTATTGTATATACCTACATTTATTCTAAATCTATTCTGTTAAAATAGTTTAATTATAATTTTAAGTAATCTCTTTTGGCCTTCTGTTATACCTAGATTTAAATTTAAATAATAATTATGTATTTACGCTGTTGATTACTTTCAAATAAACAAAATATAAAAAAATAATGAAAGGAATAAGTGACTGACTGACTGATCTATCAAGGCACAGCTGAAACTACTGGACGAAGTCGTATATAACATCTAGTAAGCATCTAGTAAGTGTATAATATCTAAACAACATAAGAGTATAAGATTTGAAAGAAATCCATAAAGCCTTGTTCAAGATTCCAAGTAGTGTCTAATGCGTACTGTGCCGATCTCTGTCAATATTTATTTCAATAAACACTGTTTACATTCTCTTATCATATCACAATACATTACCGATCCATTAAGCAAACAGTAAGGGGAAAATACAAGGGGGGGACTAGGCACCGCAGATTTTTTTCTCATCTTAGCTGTTCGCATATTAGAACGAGTCGTGCCTAGGCACCAAACGCGTCTCATCTTTTAGTTATACGCCTACTGACGTATCAAAGTCAAAGTCAAAGTCCAATTTTTATTCAAAAATAGGTAATAAATTACACTTTTTGATGGTCGGTTGTCGCATTTGTAAGATGATGATATAGTGGTGATTATTTAACGAGTACTTAAAACTAAAACTACGAGGGTTCCAAACGCGTCCAGGTCTGAGAAGAGCGCACAACAAAATCAGCCGGGTATTTTTTTTATTGTCTAGTGTTTATGTACTTAATATCTTTTGACATATCTACCTACTGTTATACCTATTAATAATTTCAAACTTATTTACAGGGTTTTCAAAAACAGAGTGCGTAGCGACCATAGTTACGTACGGACACTTTAGGGGTCTTTGCTTTCTATAAACATGTAAGCAGTATCATGTAAGTAGGATCAACGCAGATGGCGCTTGCTGTGCATAACGTACACAGCAAAGGAACGAAGGGATGCCTTACAATATAATATCAAAACTGCCAGCAGGGCCATGGTAAATCTTTAGATTTTCGAATGCCCCAAATAATCTGGATGATATTTTTCCAGGGTTTAAATAAATGCTTATGATATAATGGTTCATAATATTTCAACAAATTTTATCAAAACGTAATTTTCAATTGAAAGGACATTGCCCAAGTGACTATGGGACTCAGTATCGCTACCAAATAAGTTGTCCACTAATAAAATAGAGCTTAATTTTTAGGATAGTTTTATTACATTTAATTACACATTTAAAAAAAATCTAAACCACCGGATTCCGCAGAAATATGGTGAAGAACGACCTCCGAAATTAGAATTTTCGAAACTGTTAATTCGCTGCTAACTTACGTTTTACTGAAATATTTCTCTTTATTAAATATATTTCTAAAGAAATCTGTATTATAGAAGCCTCAATAGCTCAACAGTTAAAAGGTGTGGACTGAAATCCGAAGGGTCGCCGGTTCAAACCCCACCTGTCGCACTACTGTCGTACCTACTCAGGTGGCACTAGCTTGACGCTTTCGTCCTACGTCGGCAACGATGCGGCAGCATTCTATAGAACGCGACAGGTCAATATGACAATCGGGGTGACGTGCGGCTGTGCGGAGCGTCCCCAGCCTCATACCCCGATTGCCATCTTGACCTGTCGCATACTATGGGTGTCCGCTAGCTGCGCACTGGCATTGGTAGCACACATATAGGCACCGCGTCTAGCCGTGACGTGTAGAAGGCCTCGCGCTCACGTGGAACACCTAAGCCCGCAGCGATGCACGCGGCGTCATGCCACAGCGAGGCGTCACCTATACAGAATACATAACTATATGTTAAACATTGCTTTTAATCAGTTAATTAAGTGAATTGAATGATGATAAGATAGGTATACACACCTCTAACTTGTGTAAGTTATGTGTGTTTTAAGCAATTAAATATCACTTTCTTTAAAGGTGAAGGAAAACATCGTGAGGAAACCTGCATGCATTCACTATACTGTCCTGAAAGATGTGTGAAGTATGCCAATCAATCCACTTGGCCAGCATGGGAGACTATGGCCCTTCTCACTCTGTAAGGAGACCCATGCTCTGTAGCGAGCCGGTGATGGGTTGATCATGATGATGATTAAGTAATTACTAGTTACAAATCGAAAAAACACACACAGAATACATAACTATATGTACAGATAATAAATTGCAACATGTACAGATAATAGTTTATACAGTACAGATTGAATGTACATAGTATAGGTACTATGACTGGTAAAATACAGGTATTTAAGCGGGTAACATATCTGCATATGCCACTTCATCTGTATAGGCTGTCTAATGGGTAAGTAGTACTTTTCATTATTATACATACCAAGTGTGCAGAAATCCAACGCAGAATAATATTTCTTTCCTCAGAGTCTGAAGGCTGTGCGAGGACGTAGAGATATGCCACATGCATAACTCGCACTCTGTGTCCAAATAAAGCAGCAGGTGCTAGCCCGGCTCGGAGAGCTTTTTGTGATGAACCAAAACACTCCATGCAAATGATATGTTCATGTGAAATCTGTCAAATCATATATTTACAATATTAGATAATTTCAAAAGCATTTGCAATTCTTCTTTGATCAGTTAATTGTTTTTAATCAGTTAATTAAGTGAATAATGATAAGATACAACGACTCACACAATCAACACAAACAAAGACACAACTCAACTGTTAGTTATGTGCGTTTTAAGCAATTAAATATCACTTTCTTTAACGGTGAAGGAAAACATCGTGAGGAAACCTGTACGCTTGAGTTCTCCGTAATGTTCTCAAAAGGTGTTCTAACCACATTTCACGACAGTTAGGTTACTTCTAATAAAACGTCGAGGCTTCGACATCACGCAAATAGCTCTAATGTAGCCCTATTTTCCATGATTTACCGTTTTCACGTCACCTTAACCTATTATTTGACATATCGTCGATTCAGAATCAAGCCGAGAGCTTCCTCACTTTACTTCACTCTGCCCTAACACTCTTATAAACCAAATAATTATTTATTTATTACTTACCTACTGGTGCAGGTGAATTCCAAGATCCAAAAGTCGCAGTGGAGAGTCCCGGAAGGAATGGATGACGACATGATGGATTTTCCATAACATAATATGTGTATTATCTATGTCTACAACTAACTAGGCGTCTGTAGATTCCTAGATCACTTTGTCTAATTATTAAATAGTGATTAAACAAAAATTAAACAGCAGTAATAGTGTTCTGTGCTTTAGCTGAACAACCACAGAGAACGAATTAAAAACAAACAATTTATTTGACATTAGGGATGTCATATCGATCCGATATCGATTTTCAAAGAATCTATTTTTGTGACAAGAAAATCGATCTACGTTCCGATTTTTGCTTCTTTATTTTAGATTGAGTTCACGCAAACAGAGTAAAAAAGAAGCAATATAAAAATAGTAAACAACTACTAAAATAAAATAAGTACATATATTAAACATACTACACATGGGTAACATTGGTATAATATTATTTTAAAAAAGGGTTTTAGAATATGATTAGTAATTATTTGATGTCATTAAACAATTTACAGCATGTTTTACCTTTAATTCAATTGAACTATTTAATAATTAAAATATAGGTATCGAAAAAAATCGAAGATTTATTTTTGCGAAATAAATATTCCAGACCTCGGTTTTTTTTAATCCGTTCCTCAGATTTCGATTCGAATCGATCTAAAAATCGATCTTTTTTTTGAAGATTCACCATTTAGATTTGACATTCGACAACCTCTTGATTACGGTGAAATTACAGCTACAATGCTACAATCACCTATTTGTTGACGCTCACTATTTGCTACAATGCATTGCAATATGAATATAGTACCTACGCGACAGGTTGAAATGACAATCGGGAAGGGAACGCAACCCGCCCCCACCCCCCGTGTTTAATCGTTGCGTGCGAATGCGGGTGGGTGTGCGGGGCGTCCCCTCACCTCATACCCCGATTGCCATCTCAACCTGTCGCGGACTATAACATAATAATTCTATTACTATTGTAATAACGACAGGGGCTCGATTTTGTTTCGATTTTGTTAATTAATGTCCGCTACAATGTAACGATCTCAATCACTTCTGATTGGTTGAGGCGTGCTTACTGTTGCCTATAATGCATTTGCATTGTTGCAACAAGAATACCAAAAATTCAGCCAATCACAACAATTATTGCGATTGTAATAAGGATTGATGCATGAAAGTAATAATCGGAATCGCAAGACGTCATCATAATCGACCTAAGCTTATCGATTCCTTGATTCGCGTCACTACATGTTTTGCTAATGTCAGGAAAATGAACAAAACAACTACTTTTATTTCGGTCAGTTTCTAATTATACGGCTGTTTTTTTATTTCGTAACATTTTAAATGTTTTTTAAAATTAAAAACAGGAATTAGGTACTAATTTCACCATTTCGGTGTACAGCTATATCTATAGCGATACCAGTGGTGGGCAGTCTCCTTTAACAAGTGACGATTGCAATGACAAAACGTATCTCAATTGGCTGATCATTTTTGAGTGAGCGAAACAGAGAATTATGCTAAAGCAGCGCATCGAGATAGTTAGCAATGATTTTATATTTAACATTGCTTAGAACTTAGTCCCACTATATCTAACTTTTTTATTTATTTAGCAAGTATGAAAAACTTGCCACGTACGGACTGTGTAGTGGGTGATCTGTTTTATTCACCTCGGTGCTATCTCCCGAGGATCCACGTTTCTGAAATGATCACTGTGTTTGACGTTCAAACACCGCTCTAATTGCGAGTAAAGGAAAGTGCGACTGCGGATGTGAAGTGCATTTGCGGATTTGCGGATCTGAAATCTCATACTATGCGTACTGTGCTTAGATACGGCTTGACTGAGCAATCTTAGTGTGTGATCTGCTTTATTCACATCGGTGCTATCTCTGTGTTTGACACCACTGTATTTACGAGTAAAGGAAAAGTGCATTTGCGAACATGAAATCTCTTTCTATTCGCACTGTGCTTACGGCTTGACTGAGCAATCCTAGTGTGTGATCTGCTTTATTTACCTCAGTGCTTTCTCCCGCGGATCCACGTATCTGAAATGAGCACAGTGTTTGACGTTCAAACACCGCTCTATTTGCGAGTAAAGGAAAGTGCGACTGCGGATGTGAAGTGCATTTGCGGATTTGCGGATCTGAAAGCATCAAACAACTTTTAGCATTTCACGCGTCGTCTGTATAAGTTAAACAGGTCAATGTATGGTTTTTATGGTTAATATGGTTTATATGGTATATCACAATAAAACTGCCGGGCTGGTGTCAGGTGAATTCCTCTTAAAACGCACATAACTGTGAAAAGTGAGAAGTGGGTGCCTGGGATTGAGCCCCAGACTCCTCGACTAAGAGGCTGATGTCTGAACCACTAGGCTGTTGCTCGACGCATATTATACAAACTCCCTGGCGCAGTGGTAAGCGCTGTTGTCTTGTGGGAGGTCCCGGGTTCGATTCCCTGCAGGGGATTGGAATTTTATAATTTCTAAATTTCTGGTCTGGTCTGGTAGGAGGCTTCGGCCGTGGCTAGTTACCACCTTACTGGCCGCCGTGCCGCCAAGGCCCAAGCGATTTAGCGTTGCGGTACGATGCCTTGTGGAAACCAAATGGATAAGTATTAATAAAACTGCCATACCCCTTCCAGGTTAGCCCGCATCCTTCTTAAATTGCATCATAACTTACCACCAGGTGAGAATTGCAGTCAAATGTTAACTTGTATCTGAATGAAAAAATGATATTGATTTGCAAAGCAAACAACCTAAACCATAATATGAGTATCAGAACACTTTTGTCTCGCTGTCAACTAGAAACAGAAACAAACTTGCAGCTCCTGCCTTCCGCCTCAGGAAAGTCCAAAAGTCATTTGTGGGTATTGGTATTACCTTTTATAATAAAATCCCGCAAACTATTTTGGACTTACCTTTGCACAAGTTTAAAAAATCTATTAAAAATATGCTCCTGAAAAAAGCATATTACACAATTGAAGATTATCTAAATGATAAAAGAGCGTGGATTTGACCTGCAGGTCGTTCCAGCAACGCACAAGACTGCAAATACTATTTTATACATGGCATAATTTTGTACCAATATCAAATATTTGAAAAGAGCAACCGCCGAGTTTCTTGCTGGTTCTTCTCGGCAGGAAAGGCATTCCGAACCAGTGGTAGATGCATCCGATGCA
Organism: Maniola hyperantus; assembly: GCF_902806685.2. Lineage (NCBI taxonomy): Eukaryota > Metazoa > Arthropoda > Insecta > Lepidoptera > Nymphalidae > Maniola > Maniola hyperantus. The sequence goes on along the minus strand of NC_048541.1, from coordinate 14,041,732 downwards.
TCCGTAAGCACTTGTAAAAGTTTATACGAATAAAAAAGATTTTCATTTCATTTTCATTTCATTTCATTTCATTTCATTTCATTTCGCATGAATCTAGCGCGTTTGAGAAATGAGCACTGTGTTTGGCTCCAACATCGCGCCATTGACGACTAAAAGGAAACTGTGAAAACGACATGAAGTGTGCGGAATTGAAAGCTTCAAACAACTTTAGGTCTTTTGTCGCCTGACTACGGCGCCGAACTGTTGAGTAGTCAGTTTATAGGTTTCCGATTGAAAAATTTGAACTCTTAGGGCGTTTCTGCACTCATCCGTAGACATACGAATCGAATGAGTACGTATTTGTGACGGCCACTTCGAAGAATCACGGATATGAACCGAATAATGAGTGAACAAACGCCTGTAGAGCTAGCGCGCATCACGGTAAATTTCCGTACAGGAGGTACGCGGCCAAAAGTAATGTACATCGGTCTTTAGAATGACATTTCAGCTTTGTAGAGCGTTGTCTTTGTCACTCATTCCTATATGACGTTTTGTCGGTCTCAACGACAGGGACAACGCCTTACAAATCTATCTCCTTCTAAAGGTACTTTCGGCCGGGTACTGTACGTTTTTTCCGCAAGATCTGTGAACTATAGAACTATATGGAAGCGCGCGCACTGCGAAATTAAGTCTGCACCGGATTTTTATTCTTTTAAATTTAAATTTACGGATTTTAAAACGCACCGCAACTCACCGCACCGTGGTGCGTGCTAGCTCTTATAGGACCACTCTTTTTTTTGGAATGTTTTATTATTATTATAGGTAGTACGCAGTGGCGTGCAGGGTTTGAAGCCAGGGTAGGCATTAGTTAGGTAGGCACCTTTACTGGCAGGTCATAATGTAAAATTTGCATTGAGCTATTACAACTGGGGTAAGCAGTGCATTTTTGCCTCTATGACCTGCACGCCACTGGGTAGTAGGCAAAAAACTGTTTACCTACCTACAGAGTCGTTAAAAGGCTTAGTTGTCGCATGGTGTCGCTTTGCATGAACAAAAATAATAATAGGTGCATACCCTCCACATGCACCTTCAATATCCACAAAGAGATTGGCGATCAGCGGGAAGCGAGTGTGTGGTTTCGATAGTTTTGTCGCCGGGCTATAAACGAGTGTGCAAGTGCGACGAGCGATTACTCGCGCCATTCGCCTGCGGTCGCTCAGTCCTGTGCAAACTTACGCGCGCGTTACGTGTTCAAGCGAGCGAGCATCGCTGAACGAATACCGCTGAGCGAGTTTATTTTTGCAAGCGTGTCGCTCAGCAACAAAACTAGTAAAGCGAGTCGTCGCTGCTAGTGTGAACAGTCAGAGAGCAACTTTTGATATATGCATCTATGTCGTTTACACGGAATGTACATTTATTGTGCGTTTCTTGAGAGAGAAAATCGTCGAAAGTTAGTCGTTTTCTCGCCGGCGGTCGGACCACTGCCTAGCGTAGACCCCTACTAAGAAAAAGAATTGAGAATTTTTTACGAGGTTTTAAGGAACCTAAATTCACGCTGTCATGTCGCAGCCAGTATATTATTATACATTTTTGATAACCTATCCTACCTACCTATTTTTGATATGTTATCAAAACTTGTAAACAGCGTTCATACGTACGCAGGCACTGGCCAAATGCGTAGAGCCAACGTGAACTGGAGGCTTTAGCTTCGTCCTTCGTGAAATACGAAGCGATAAAACAGTAGACAGCTTTGCGAATCCGTTTCTCACTTGAATTATGTACGTTTGCTGTTCTAGTGGCCGATTTTGAAAGAGATTAAGCTACATAGAGCCACTGTGTTAGACCACAGACACCAAAGAGTATGTATAGAGTAGAAACTATAGTTAGCTTAGTTTGTTTGTTTGTTTGAAAAATGTCTTTATTAATAATTAAACAAAAATATATACATAGTTTATGTCCTATTAACCTAGGATAAACACAAAAAAATATAATTAAACATAGTTTGGCAGGCTAAGACGCCCCTTTCAAACTTACCAGCTTCATATTTTAACGTTCTATTTACACCATAAATACACCAACAATAAGATAAAAATTAGTTATGCTAACCTTAGTACACCGGTTATCACTTGTAAACATATTTTAGTTAGCTTAGTAAATATTTTGAAGTAACCTAATAACATAATTACGAGCAGTGGTAGCCTAGTGGTTAGGACGTCCGCCTTCTAATCGGAGGTCGGGGGTACGATCCCGGGACGCACCTCTAACTTTTCGGAGTTATGTGCGTTTTAATTAATTAAATATCAATTGCTTTAACGGTGAAGAAAAACATCGTGAGGAAACCTGCATGCCTGAGAGTTCTCTATAATGTTCTCAAAGGTGTGTGAAGTCTACCAATCCGCACATGGCCAGCGTGGTAGACTATGGCCAAAATCCTTCTCACTCTGAGAGGAGACCCGTGCTCTGAAGTGAGCCGCCGGTGATGGTTTGATCATGTTGAACCTAATAACATACAGGGTGTAACCAGAACGCTAGCAAAAACTTAGCGTAATTGTTATACTACCTAAATACAATCCAATACCAATAACAATACAAATATTGTAGTTTTAGTGATTTAGTTTTTTTTTTTTTTTTTTTTATTCGTATAAACTTTTACAAGTGCTTACGAATAGTCGGATGCATCTACCACTGGTTCGGAATGCCTTTCCTGCCGAGAAGAACCAGCAAGAAACTCGGCGGTTGCTCTTTTCAAATATTTGATACAAAATTTGGTACAAAATTATGCCATGTATAAAATAGTATTTGCAGTCTTGTGCGTTGCTGGAACTAGCTGCATGTCAAATCCACGCTCTTTTATCATTTAGATAATCTTCAATTGTGTAATATGCTTTTTTCAGGAGCATATTTTTAATAGATTTTTTAAACTTGTGCAAAGGTAAGTCCAAAATAGTTTGCGGGATTTTATTATAAAAGGTAATACCAATACCCACAAATGACTTTTGGACTTTCCTGAGGCGGAAGGCAGGAGCTGCAAGTTTGTCTCTGTTTCTAGTTAGCCTATTGTGTAGATCACCAATTTTCTTGTAACTAAGAATATTTTGTCTTACAAAAATTATGTTATTATAAATATATTGAGAGGCTACAGTAAGGATATCTATTTCCTTAAATTTCTCTCGAAGGGAATCGCGTGGTCTTAAGTTATAAATTGCGCGTATTGACCTTTTTTGTAATACAAAAATTCTCCCAATATCTGCCGCTTTACCCCATATTAAGATTCCATAAGACATAATACTATGGAAGTAAGCAAAATATACTATCTAAATATACTATACTACTTTTCAAATCCTACCTAGGCAATCGGGACTGCCTTTGTAGGAATATCATTTGTGTTTTTATTGTGAGGTTTTCCTGATAGTTTCTCAAAAATTATGTGTCCTGTTCTGGGTCGTAATAATGTTCCTTCCTAAGAATGCCTGAGAAATATGGTTCTCGAGTCTTAAACCAGCTTTTGTACAACTTAATTAATTGTACAATAAAGTGAAAAAAATGAAACTGGGCATAAAATATTTAAAATCCTAGGGGATTTAATGTTCTAAAAGGCATTAATAAGGAAAAATTCCTTACTTAATCTACAAAATTGTGTACAGTGGTACTGATTCTGAGCACAACTAAATTTTAGAGTATTTGCATCCTCTTGTTACTAACGCAATATGAAAAGGACAGACACAGTTTGACAGTTTTAAATTTAATTTAGAGCTGTCAAACCTTGTGACTTTAGCTGTCAGTCGTGAGCCTATTGTTTAAATTTGTAGCGTGCACTAAAATAGAGTCTTTAAATGTAAAACTCATTATCCGTCCTTTTTTAACAATATTAAAGAGAAAAAGATGCAGATAATCTAAATTTAGTTTAGAGAAAGACAACAGAATCAGCGTCAGTGTAATAATATTACTACGCAAGCCAGTGTCGGGTGATTAAAATGACTAATGTGCGAAGCCAAGCCCCTTAGAAGTAATTTTTGAAGTCCCGAATAATACCTTTGGGCTGTAAGTGTTGTAACGCATTCGTGACTCGAGCAATTATTTATTGTTATATTCATACTTTTCCTAGTAAAGTAATTTGGAATATATGGAAAGTTTCTCGTCAATTTTATATGTTAATAATACAAAACAGCAATATAGATTCCTATGCGAAAAATAACGAGTCGATTACTTTCGAGTAAGTTTTCAGTTAAGGATTCATTAAAAGTAGGAGAATCTGTCTCATGATTTGAAACAAATATACGAAAATGATGTTTTAAGCAAATAGATATCACTTACATTGAAGGAAAACACCGCGAGTAGGGTTGCCAGGCGTCCGGATAAAGCCGGACATAGGTAGGCTTTTTGATTGCGTGTCCGGCCAAAATAAACGGTATCCGGCTTGTCCGGATTTTGTTAGGCTTTTTACATTTCGAAAACGAACGTGGCCGAGCGTAGGGGAGTCGATTGTCGGTCGCTCCCGCAGGCGGCAGTGCCGCCTGACAACAAGATTTATGACAATAATAAAAAAAGCTTGATTTTACATAAAAAAAATTGTCGTACCAATTAATACTAAGACACAAAATCCTCAATAATGTAGGGTGTCCGTGCTTTCTACCCAAATGTCCGGCCAAACTGGCTGGTCTGTCTGGCTATTAGGTTTGGCGACCTGGCAACCCTAACCGCGAGGAACCCTGCATGCCAAAGTTCTACAACTATCTAAAATCAGTTTTATTTGCCACTACGTCTGTTAGCGTTGCACCTAAGTGCATTGTGGGACGACCTCCAACACGTTGAACTGAAGAAGTAGAAGACCGTGTTGACATTGATGGATAAGTAGATAACTGAATTTTTAAAATGTCTAAACTAATTTTAGAGAGTTAACCGACGTTACCGGAGTAACACAATTTATTTAAATATTGCGTGTAAAAGCAACAAGAATGCATTTTAATGTAGAGCTACTAAGTGGTGCGATACTGAATACCAACCGAACGGAAAGAGGAAAATTCCTAGTGAACTCAATACTGTTTATAGATGAGGAGCTGATGGGAATTTTAGCATGCTTGTTACTTACTCAGATCCAACAGAATTGGTCAGTAGGCAACGGCTGTTGGTCAGTAGGTATTGGCTGAATATAATATATATATATATATATATATATTTATAAATAATATTAACCATGTTAAATGACTAATATTCCCCTTTCCTCTCCAACTATTACATGAATGTTTACATCCGGCTTAGATCGTGCCTAGTTTAACTGGTGCCAATTTAATCAGTAGGTACCCTAATATAAATGCGAAAGTGTGTTTGTTTGTTGGTTTATTGGTTTGTTGGTTTGTTCTTCAATCACGTCGCAACGGAGCAACGGATTGACGTGATTTTTTGCATGGGTATAGTCAAAGACATGGAGAGTGACATAGGCTACTTTTTATCCCGAAAAACCAAAGAGTTCCCACGGGATTGTTAAAAATCTAAATCTACGCGGACGAAGTCGCGGGCCATTTGTCTAGCTAATATGTTGTGCACCCTCCGTTATAAAGCTATGTTGTTGAATTGTGATAAAGTGTCAATAATGTGATCTATTAAATTGGCCTACTGGTATAATATCCCACCGGTATATCTGTGCCACGAGTATCAAGTCCCACCAGCAGATTTAGCATGTTTAGCATCCCGCATGGACGGGACGGGAGGACTGTTCTTAGATATCGTGTGGGAGTTGGTATTCCCACGGGGCCGGGCGGGAAATTATATTCTTGCCGTTGGGCCAGAGGTATGGATGAGATCGCGATTTAAAAAATAGTGACCCGGCTATCAGATCTATGTAGCACTACTTGCAACACAATAACGCATGTTGTCATTTTTAATGCTTCCTTTTAATATCCCACGAGCTCTTTGAACTCTACTGTGTGTTTTCTAAACTAATAAATGTGATGACTTTCAAGACCGAGTTTCTATTGCAATGGAAAAATGTCAAAGTCGTATAAAATACAGGGTCAAAGATCTTTGATCGTATTAGAGAGATATTGACTGTTTGAAAGTTTTACGCCCCCATTAAAACTTCAAAGACTTCTGCGACTTTTTTCCTAAAACATGGATATTGTATAAAAAACTTTATTAATCTTGATATTTTCACGGATAACCGATGGATTTTTCATGACTCTAGGCATTTTCAGTCACAATAGATGAATTTATTACAACTGTAGATACTCAATCTACATAGTCAATTAGTTTTTCACGTCTATAGACAGTTGGACATGAAGAGTTGACGTATTTTTGGTCATGACTGGAAATTTTCAACATTTTTGGCCAATTTGGGTTTGATGACCACTTCGTAAACAGTCTCGAGTCATAACTATTAGAATGTAAATATTTTTGTATGTAAACATACTTTTATGCTAGAAAATCAAAGAATTTCCACGTTATTTTTAAAAAATAGAAACGGAAATTAGTAGCAACTCAATTAACTTTTTTTACAAAAGAGGATCCGAGGTTGATGGCATTTATCGAAGTCACGCATGGTCCTTTTTATAGTCAATAAACCCTATAAATAACCTGGGACCTTCGCAAAGTCAACACGCTCGTAATCGACTGCGATTCATCACCGCATGACGTATCCAAATATTAACTTTTTATCAAACGGGGTCTAGCAAATATGGACACAAAAGACAAAGTTAACTTTTGTGATCGAGTCAGCTTGGGTCATCTCGGATTACATCAAGTCGACTAGTAGAAAGAACAGGGTTTATACATCGATATAAATGATAAGATACATAATATGGTCAAGCGAACAAAATTTTTTACGGTTTAGGAACCAAATAAATCAGCGCCGCGCCACCTCTTAGATACTAATGAACGACCCGTTTGAAATCCAGACGTCACTGAGGTTGCATTGGTGCATTAGCACCAATAAGTCGGTGCCATTTTGTTTGTTCAATAACCCTGTCCATACGAAGTAATATACAAGTCAATGGGTTTATAACATAAAGTCAAAATATAATGTATTTTAATTATTAGTTTTGTTTTGTTAATATTATATTATATATATAAAATTCAAAGTCCTGACTGACTGACTGACTGACTGACTGACATATATATCAACGCACAGCCTAAACCGCTGATCCTAAAGACGATACGATGAAGAAGAAAAATTTTAAAAATTGCTAAGTTCCCACGGGATTCTTATAAACCTACACGAGGACGAAGTCGCGGGCATCAGCTAAATATATTATTTCAATGTAAATCGAGCCTTATGCGTTATTTTTGTTCAGCCTTTTCTAAGTGAAATACAGTAGGTAACGCTCACCAATGGAAGTGAAAATGATTTTCTCCACTTCCTCAAATGTTGAACTTCTCGTCAAAGGCAGCTTAGTAGTGTGTAGGTATATTAATGTGAATCTTCATTAGGGATGCTCTTTAATGTATAAAGTAATGAACATCAGTTAGGTAACTTTGTAGATTAAAGTGACGATTGTGATTAAGCTGCGCATACTTTTTATTATCAACATAAAGAATGTGTAACAAGTCCGCCTTAGACACAGCAAAAAAATCCGGCCAAGTGCGAGTCAGACTCGCGCCAAGGGTTCCGTACTAAAGTCGTATTTTTCGCCATTTTTCACGATAAATCAAATGTATGTATTAAAAAAAAATTGGTTTGAGAATGTACAGGTAATGCCCTTTCATATGATACCCCACTTGGTACAGTAATCTTAATTTAAAAGTAGAAAATACTAATTATTTGTGCGCTGTAATCACTAATTACGGGTTTTCTTCTTATGTCCCCTATAAAACCTACCTACTTGCCAAATTTCATGAGTCTAGGTCAACGGGAAGTACCCTATAGGTTTCTTGACAGACACGACAGACAGACAAGAAAGGGTTCTTTTTCCTTGCTAGGTACAGTTTATATCAGACATAATGTACCTATACCAGCTACTCTTTTGTATTCACCATAATACAACAGTACAACAGTACGATTTGAATCTCCATACTAATTTCAAGGCAGTGTGATCACCCAGTGACATAATGTGTACTACAAACACCGCTCGCGTCGCGTTTTCGTTTAAAATGTGACAACTACGGCTCCTTTTAGTTTTGTGAAAATTGTGCCTCTCTTTTTAATTTGTGGAAAGAGTTCAAGGTAGAAAGGGATGAAAAGTGATTCATAATATTATGGTGGACGCACTTGTAAATCTGGCTTGCACACTGCAATAAGAGTTATTTTTGCTATTTTATTATTCAGGTCAGTATAGTAGTATTACGATTTTGTAGTGAATGTAACATCGATAAATCATAAAATCCTCTGTAGTGCATAGATGGGCTTGGTCATTTAGTGCCCATTTCAGGGACCCGTGTGGGTAACGCTGATATCTAAGGATAGAGCTGAATACGCTCTATACTTATACTCTATACCTCGTATAGATATAATATTATAGTGGAGCGTATTCAGCTGGAATGGAATAATTTTAGTGTTAGGTAAGTAATAAGTAAGTACACTAAATTAATTAATTTTACTCTGATCAATTTATCACCGGCTCATAACTGAGAACGGGTCTCCTCTCAGAATGAAAAATGTGTAAGTCATAGTTCGCCACGTTGGCCAAGTGTGGATTGGCTGACATCGCATACCTTTGACAAAATTATGGAGAACTCCTAGGCATGCAGGTTTCCTCATAATGTTTTTCTTCACCATTAAAGCAAGTGATATTGATTTGCTTAAAACGTACATTATTCCGTAAAATTTGAGGTGCGTGGCCGGGATCGAACATCCGACCTACCGAATAGGAGGCGGACGTCTAAAACAGCAGGTTTAAAAAGCATACCTTTCTGCCTGTTTATTACCGTTAGGTTTAGCGCTAGCCCGGGAATCCAGCTGGTCCATGCCGGAAAGTGAGTAAAAAGTAAAAACAAATTCGCGCGAAATGGAACGTCCAGATTTTGGCACTCCGGCCATTAGCGCTTTTGAAATACGTTCGGGGCGTGCAACTCAAGTGAATTATGAAGTGGTTTGCAGAATAAAAGCAATTACACGGGCTAGACGTGGTTTTATTTGTGTGTTCCACCTTCAATGTAGAGCATATTCAGCTGGAATGGACTAATTTTGGTGTTAGCTAAGCATTCTAAATTAATTATTTAGTAAAAGAAGTAAGAACCTTACGTTATCAGTACCCTTACTTTAGTACCCTTATTTCAGTACCCTTATTGTAAATGCGAAAGTGTCTATGTTTGTTTGGTTTGTCCTTCAATCACGTCGCAACAGTGCAACGGATTGACGTGATTTTTGCATGGGTATAGATAAAGACCTGGAGAGTGACATAGGCTACTTTTCATCCCGGAAAATTAAAGAGTTCCCACGGGATTTTTAAAAACCTAATGCCACTGGGACGAAGTCGCAGGCATCAGCTAGTATGTACTAATTCTGGAATAAAAACATAAAGCTTATAAATTCCAAAAACATCATAAGAAAGTCTTTACATACAAAATCTTTGATCGCATAAGATTATTATTATTAATGCTTTATTGGAATATTAAGGCTTCAATCGCTTGAAAATAAAGTTCCCGCGAAAATAATTAAATCTCAAGAAGCGATCTATTTTTGGTTCCTTTATAATTAAGTTCACGACCTTCTATGGCGGCTTATACCTACAGTCAATATTATCACTCAGTAATTTACGCATAGTACGATATTACGCATATTACATATTATTTTTCTTATTTACTTATTCTTCTTCTTTCTTTTCTTCTTGGGTTTCTTTTCCGCACTAAAGGTGAAATTAAGCGTGAAATCTATAGAGCTCACTCTGACTTTTCTTAGACTTAAGACAGAGTTAAAACGAGACAGATGTATATCTCTTAAATAAATCTGTTTCGTTTTGACTCAATCAAAGTGCGCTCTATAGATCTCAGCCTTAGAACGTAGCCATCCCTTGTACGTGAGACCACGTGATTTACAAAAAGCGGCATATGAAGCATTCGCAGCAATTCAAAACGTTCATCATGATCAACGCATCGCCGGCTCACTACAAAGCACGGGTCTGCTCTCAGAGTGAGAAGGGTTTTAGCCATAATTTACACGCTGCTGGCTAAGTGCGGATTGGCAGACTTCACACACCCTTGAGAACATTATGGAGAACTCTCAGGTATGCATGTTTCCTCACGATGTTTTCCTTCACCGTTAAAGCAAGTGATATTTAATTACTTAAAACGAACATAGCTCCGAAAAGTTAGAGGAGCGTGCCCGGGATTGAATCCCCGACCTCCGATTAGAAGGCGGACGTTCTAACTACTAGGCTATCATAGCTACTGAAAACGTTAATGCAGCTGAATTATACAAAGATTTGTTATTTAGTTAGTACCTAATACCTATCCTGCAAAAAATTATCGGTGCCAATGTTTGAAGCCAAATTTTATTACTGTCATTAGTAGAATTTCTACTGAAGAATGCACCTCCTGTGTGGTTCGCACGGTTGCCTGTGGTTACCTTAAAGGGGTAAATACCTATTAAAACTACAACGTAATACCATTTACCGAGTTAAAACTATTTGAATGCGAAGCAGCTGAGAGGCGCACGGGAAGTTAATTTTAATGAGGCAAGTTAAGCGATTAGGTAGCTGCCTCACCTCCGCTTAGCGAGCGTCGGCATTTGCTACACGAACTGCTATTGTTAATTACGTATTACACAAAGAACGATTCCTTTTGTCGGAATATCAGACCTCAGACCTCATACAGAGCCTCAATAGCTCAACCGGTAAAGGAGTGGACTGAAAACCGGAAGGTCGCCGGTTCAAACCCCACCCGTTGCACTATTGTCGTACCTACTACTAGCACAAGCCTGACGCTTAGTTGGAGAGGAAAGGAGAATATTAGTCATTTAACATGGCTAATATTCTTTTGAAAAAAAAATTCATCCATACTAATATGATAAATGCGAAAGTGTGTCTGTGTGTCTGCTAGCTTTTCACTCCGCTAAGAAACGATCTTTGAAAATTCAACCCTTAAGACGGTGGAGTAGGGGTTTGAAATTTGCAAGCGGACGAAGTTGCAAGCATAAGCTAGTAGGGAATAATATTTTTGCTGAGTAAAGCCGCGGGCGTTCGCTAGTCGAGATAGCATCCATCTGCCGCTTCAGATACAATTAGCCCCTGCTTTGTTAGTTAACACCAATTGTCGAGTCAAATGCTTTTAACCGCGCGGTGACACATCTCGGTCAAGTGATCACCTGCACGATTTATTAAAAGGTCAGGAGCCTATTTGCGTCTTACATAGTCTAATGTTTAGTCAGTAGTATGGTAGTAGCTCTTTAAAACAACTTTACAAAATGCAAAACGCAAAACGCAAAGAAGAATCGAGAGAAGCTATCTAGGAATCAAACTAAAAGATCGAATGAAGAATTCGGAAATAAAACACCGCACCCAAGCAAAAGACATAAAAAAGATTTTACTTAAATCCAAATGGAAATGGGCTGGCCATCTGCAAAGACTGAAGGACGATAGATGAACAAAAATAACAACCAACTGGTACCCACTTGGAAGGAAAAGGAAACGAGGCAGACCATTTACTAGATGGGACGGTGCCATTGTAGCAGGGAGAGTCTGGACAAGGCTGGCGAGAGATCGGGTCAGATGGAAAGTCTTGGAGGAGGCTTTTACCGCATAAGGCGGTCCTTACAAGAAAGTCACAATATAATCACCTACTAATTACCTACTAAAAACATAACTACATGTAAACTATTAAATGTACAATATGTAAAATATTTAAGAGATTTGGTGAGTGGGTCCAAGCCAGGTAGCACCTGCAATTGTAAATAACTAGATACTTAAATAAATAAATAATTTATAACAATAAGAAAAAAATTAAAACTAATTGTAATAATATTATAATGATAAATAAGATAAAATTAAAAACTAAGTATTCAAAATGTATGTGCATGGTAAGGAATAATAAAAGCTTTTTTATTTATTTTATTATTTTATTATTATGGTAGTAGCTACAGTACGCGGAAGAAAGTGATGAACATCGGCCTTAAGAATTACATTCCAGGTTTGTAGAGCGTTGTCTCTGTCACTCATACCCATTATATGACGTTTAGTCGGACTCAACGACCGAGACAGTGCTCTACAAATCTGCTAATTGCTTCTAAAGTTCGATGTTCATCACTTTTGGCGCGTACTTTACTTTAGTGAACGTACTTAGAAAGGATAAAATAAAGGAGGTTTTTCAAGAATATATACGGACCTTTGGCTAGGTGTTGAACAGTATAGCCAAATATAGCCAAGATATTTTAAAACAGTTTATGTATAACAGTGTTTATTCTCTTTGAAATGGCCTTGTTTTTTTTTTTTTTTTTTTTTTTCATTTATTTGGATCACTAACAGCTAATCATATACATCAAATACAAATTTAACAATACAAAAGTTTTAAGACAATATGACGAGCTAATTAAAAGTAATTGTTTGCTGGTACAAAACTAGAATAGGGACTTGGACTGTGGTCATAAAATGATGCGATTTTTTTTGTATAATGGTAGGTAATTTATAGATTTAATTATTAAAGAGAATAATTATTTAAAAAAAAATCATAAGTGACAGTACTTATTTTTAACAAAATTAATTATCAATGTCACGCTGTACGGTAAGCGAGTAATGACACAATGCGTAAACGACAATTACTATTTTTCATTTCGCTTTCCGCACAGCTTGACGTTGATAATTAATTATATTAATAATAATTAAAAATCATGTTTTTTTTCTTAATAATTTTTTAAAATTAATTCTTGCTCCATAATCTACCGCTATCAAAAAATCACATCCCAGTCCCTAAAGACAACATAAAGTACAAGGGAACAACTCTATTGATCAGCAATCTACACTAAATTGTTCATAATTGTTGCAACCGTGTTGTTAATTCCAGTTACCTCGACACAGTAACGTCGGTACCTATCAACTAATTGATGTCTTTATTGCACTTGCTGTAGGAAGATACTAGAATAGAATAGAATAATGTTTATTCGAGGTATATAGGTGGTACATGGTATAGGCAATATCGTCCTGTACCAGTGCAACACCTCGAACAGGTAGGCCACTCAGCTTGTGTTGAGACGTCGGGCCCCTCAGACACAAACCTCTAGACTCTAGAGCAAATATCTGAGGTACCACACGCCCCAACGCTGATTTTCAGTGACCAGGTGCCAGAGTCTTATAAATGAAAGAAAATGGTTTAAGTATGTGGGTACCTACGGTGAAGCTGAAGTGGCAATGGGCAGGGCACAACGTACAACCGATAGACGTTGGGGTCCCAAGGTGCTGAAATGGCAACCTCGCACCGGAAGACGCAGAGTTGGAAGACCCCTTACTAGGTGGACGGATGACATCAGACGAGTCGCAGGGAGCCGCTGGATTCAGGAGGCGCAAGACCGTTGCGTGTGGAAGTCCCTACAAGAGACCTTTGTCCAGCTGTGGACGTCTATTGGTTGATAATGATGATGATGATATACCTACGCCACAGTTCACGACAGTTAGGGAACTTCTAACAAAATATCGAGGCTTTGAGGTCACTGGCAGGCGTCAATCAATGTTAGTATATTTGACGCAGGTACCTAGCCTTTAAGTAGCCCAATTTTTCTTTTATTTTACGTCACCATAGCCTAATATTTGACACTAGCTTATGCACGCGACTTAGTCCGCGTGGACTATACACAATTTCAAACACCTATTTCACCCCCTTAGGGGTAGAATTTTCAAAAATCCTTTCTTAGCGGGTGCTTACGTCATAAAAGCTATCTGCATGCCAAATTTAAGCCCGATCCGTCCAGTAGTTTGAGCTGTGCGTTTATAGATCAGTCAGTCAGTCGTCTTTTCCTTTTATAAGTCAAAGTCTTAACGACTGAACTATCATTGTTTTGAAAGGAAAATAGGTACAATATACAATACATACCAAGGAACAATGGTTCACAATTAATTCGAACTTCCTGTTAATGATTCGCACAGTTACCTAGGTACAAAGGATGAATACTAATTGCAGCTTTTAGTTAGACTACAGTGCTATATATAGAACCATTCGCTTTAATAGATCCAATATTTGATATCCAAGCATTTCTGCTATTTGTGTACGGACCAACTGCTTCCCACAACTTTTTCCATTTCTTGTGACTCAGTGCTACATTTAATTAAGACCAGTTCATTAGATAAGCCATGAACAAGTCAAAACCGACCAAGTGCGAGTCGGACTAGCGCATGAAGTGTTCCGTATCATCAATAAAAACGAGCGAAAAATCACTTGTTGTATGGGAGCCCCTTTACATAGAGATGGACTTATTTAGTGGCGTGCAATTCATAGAAGCATGAAAGTACTGCTTACCCTAGTTGAAATGACCAGTGCTCATTTTTCTTTATGACCTGCCATTTAGCAGGTCTATATAAGGTGTATCTAAGGCCTATCTTACTAATGCTTACCCTGGCTTCAAACTCTGTGCATGCCACTGGACTTATTAGATGTTAAACAAACGATTACCTACCCATGTTATCACTACCCATCACTACCCATATTATAGATGCGAAAGTCTTGGTTTCTTGGTTTGTCCTTCAATCACGCTGCAACGGAGCAACAGATTGACCTGATTTTTACATGGATATAATTGAAGACCTCGAAAGTGATATAGGCTACTTTTATTCCGGAAAATCAAAGAGATCCTACGGGATTTTTTTTAAATTAATCCACACGGACGACGTCGTGGGCATTAGCTAGTAGTCAGATAAACTGATAAATCTATATTTAGATGTAAAAGGTGGAATTGAGTAACCAAGTTTTCAACGTATACTTACACGCTTACGCTCAAACCGTTAGTGCAGTCTACTGGTGGACTTAGCAACTAGAAATTTTGTGTCTTGGTTCTTTCTAAAATATCTATGGGTTTCCCAGCTACTAAAGATTTCAAGAAATTTTACTGGAATTAAAAAAAACGGCCAAGTGCGAGTCAGGCTCGCGCAATGAGGGTTCCGTATTACAGTCGTATTTTTTCGATATTTTGCAAGATAATTCAAAAACTATGATGCATAAAAATAAATAATAAATATGTTTTAGAATGTACAGGTGAAGACCTTTCATATGATACCCCACTTGATATAGTCACTCACTTCGAAAGTTGAAAATACTAATTATTAGTTCATGACCACAATTTAATTTTTTTTTGTGTGATCTAACCCTAAATTCACGGTTTTCAGATTTTTCCCCAAATGTCAGCTATAAGATCTACCTACCTACCTGCCAAATTTCATGATTCTAGGTCAACGGGAAGTACCCTGTAGGTTTCTTGACAGACAGACGGACAGACAGACAGACAGACAGACAGACAGACAGACAGAGAGACAGACAGACAGACAAACAACAAAGTGATCCTATAAGGGTTCCGTTTTTCCTTTTGAGGTACGGAACCCTAAAAAACCTTATAAAATAGGTAGATTGTTATTTTATTTTGTCTGGTGGGAGGCTTCAGCCGTGGCTAGTTACAACCCTACCGGCAAAGCCGTGCCGCCAAGCGATTTAGCGTTCTGGTACGATGCCGTGTAGAATCCAAAGGTTGATAAAAACTGCCATACCCCTTCCAGGCTAGCCCGTTTCCATCTAAGACTGCATCATTACTTACCACCAGGTGAGATTGCAGTCAAGGGCTAACTTGTATCTGAACAAAAAAGGCAGAAAATATGAACGAATTTAGAGTAGGTACTATTTTTTACAAAAACAAGTTGATAAATAACATGAAATACGATTAGTATGTCAAAACAAATAATAATAGGCAAGGATAACAACTCGAGTTTGGAATTAGATTAGTTAAGTTACATGACATTGAAAAAGTCATAGTTTTATCAGATCTAGATTAGCTATTTCCATAGGAAATGAATAAACCCTAGAACACGCAATTACATTAATTTAAATCGTGTATTGGAACTTACAAGCTAGGTTAATTGAAGTTACGGCGCTAACAATAATAATAATTAGCTTACTCAAGTACCTATCGTCTTGGTATATAATTATATTATGTTAGTCATAAACGCGAAGGTCAAATTTCGGCCATTAAGTATAATGTCAATTATTAGAATTAACCGACTATATACGCAGATCACAATAAGTGTGTGCGTTTTTAACACAATACAATATGTGCACTCTCTATTCTCACGCGCACGAACCAATGTTAATGTGTGTGTATCATGTAGAATTAGTAGACTTAGGAATAATGCATTCAGCGGAATTATAGAAGAGCATTTTTATTGGAATACTAGCTTATGCTCGCGACTTCGTCCGCGTGGACTACAAAATTTCAAAGCCCTATTTCACCCCCTTAGGAGTGGAATTTTCAAAAATCCTTTCTTAGCGGATGGCTACGTCATAATAGCTATCTGCATGCCAAATTTCAGCCCGATCCGTCCAGTAGTTTGAGCTGTGCGTTGATAGATCAGTCAGTCAGTCAGTCAGTCAGTCAGTCAGTCACCTTTTCCTTTTATATACATATAGATTTAAGATTAGTAGGATAGGTACTACCTAAGGTAGAAAGGTAAATGCAGCTATCAGTGACCCATCGAAAATCTGTAGGAATTATTTTGTAGCCATGCATTTGGGGCTGGTTACCCGTTGGCTTAGTAAATAGACACAGTGGATTTAGATGTAGATTCAGTGAACTTGGTGGTAGGTTCAGTGGATTTAGTAGTTTGTCCACGTTCATGAATTTGGGACTGGTTACCCTGTTTGTTGGCTCGTGACCTAGAGGATACAGAGGATATACATTTTTATGCAATCACTTGCTTTTACGGTAAAGAATTAATTATCGTGGTGAAACCTGCAAGCCTGAGAATTGGCCATAATATTCTCAAAATGTGAGATCGCAATCAAAGGGTAACTTGTCATGGAATTAATAAATATTTTTATTATAACAATTTCAATAACAAACAGTTTAAGAAGAATTATTTTATGAAGAAAATAATAAGTATATGTAGAACAAGTGTTCTAGAGCAAACCTAATTACAAGAATTCATTAAGACCGCAGCTAAATGAAATCATATCTGCGCTCGGTGGTGTATGCAAATTAACTGTTAACTGCAACATCTCGGGATCCAGCCCGGAGTAGCTTCACCTGCGAGTTATCTAACGGACCGAGTTAACTAAGTTAATCCATTGTTCTGAACTGTATGAAAATTAACTCTACAGAATTAAAGCTTGTTTTCATTATACCTATCTATATGAACGTGTCGTGTGGTGATGCAGATCAGAATACAGTTGGCACCACCCTTTCTCTTCCCGCGAGTGTCGTACAAGGTGACTAAGGCAATATCATCATCATCAACCAACAGACGTCCACTGCTGGACATAGGTCTCTTGTAGGGACTTCCACACGCCACGGTCTTGCGCCGCCTAAATCCAGTGGCTCTGCTGGCCAGGCAATATAGGCCTCTGTGATGTACTACTACCATCTTATTGCAGGCGCAGTAAATGCTGAGTGGAGTCCATTTTGGTACCACACACCACGCATCTTTTTTTGACTGATTATAAATGATCAAACGAACTTCCAAGTGAAGTTCGATCATTATTATATGAGTTGCTTCATTAGAATATATGATTTTATACACTGTAGTTTCCCTATTTACTTGGTAACCTCGCACAATTTTAAAGATTTATTTTAAAACAATTCAAAACGTATTTCCGGCGTACTCGCCCCCACTACGACGCCTCGGCTTTAGCTCATTATTTTAGAGTATGTAGTGTAACTTGTACAAAACTTTCTATTATTTGGGATAAGCCATGCATCGGGGAGGGAGGGAGATCATATATTCTAATGAAGCAACTCATATAATAATGATCGAACTTCACTTGGAAGTTCGTTTGATCATTTATTATACATTCGTTGCTTCATTATTCATATATGATTTTATACACTGTAGATGTTAAGAGAAGAAAGTTTTGGAATTAAAAGCATAATTTGTTATTATTATGATTTTAGATTTTATGATTAATACACAAATCGGCTTATGTATTTTAATAATTATATGTACCTAGTTCTTATTAATCTAAGTAACTAGTTCACTGTCCTAATCAATGATATTGATCAAGTCTTATCTTAATTTATTGATACTTGATTACTGATCGGGTGAATTCCCCTTAGTCCAGGATAATTTTGTTGTAGAATTGGGCAAAAGAGTCAGAGGAGCTAGTCCAGCCTGTGGTCTTGCGAATAGTTCTGATAATGACGTCAGCAGAGCTCGCGGCCGAATACCTACGGCGATGTGTACACCGCTCTCTGACCGGACTTGTTTCATCCATCTACCGATGGACTGCGTTATCGCAGCTTTATATTATGATCGCTTCTGTGTTAACAGGAGCGTATTTGTTCTCTCAGGTCTTATATTTCTAGTTATAGAAATGTAATCTGAACTTATCACTAATAAATTTTTTAGTGATAAGTTTTTCTGTATGTATATACTATATACAGTTCTTTTTTTTTTTTTTTTTTGTTCTATTGACCTGTAAATTTAAATACTAAAAAATCTGAAAGGACACTAGCTGGGCAAATACTTATTTTGTCTTAAGTATGGCAGGCACAAAACTGGTCGATCTCTACCAGGTGCAGACGTTTCTATGATGTCTGTTATCATTATTTTGGCACCGGTCTCGGAAAACTTGATATTGTCGAGCTTGATAAGAGGCAGGTACCGAGTGCTAAGGAGACTACAAGTTAATTCGTGGCCTTTTCGAGGATAAGCTCGGTATTAGGGAACCATGTTGAAATAAAGTTTAAAACTACTTGTGGATCCCAAGTGCTCGAGTAATTGGATTTTATAGGCCTCGATTTGTATGCACCTTTAAGAGGGCGCTTCACACACTCGTCTCAGCCGATGTTATAAATATAAATGCTGACAAAGCAGAACGGTGAGGATTTAGACTGCCATACGCACAACTACTATTAGGAATGTAAGTATGATTTTTTCGAGGGCTCGAATACGTCAATGTTGTTCTCGATGCAATATTGCCACCACAGCTTAAGCGACTTCACAGTACTGTCAGAGAGCGAAGCTATCATTAGCGTAGATGATGCTGGACAAACGCCTTTTCGGATAAAGGTTGCCGCAGAGCCTCGCGACAGCCCGGGTAAGACGCTTGTACAGGGGATGATGATCTCTGAAACGAGATTGCAAGAGGTGTTTTTGGGATTTAGATAATACACATCTGAAACTATTAAGTTTTGCAGTAGCTATAACCACGGCTGCGAAGGCCAGTGGGGATATACCAGTATACTGCTTTATACTCCCTTGCTTTATCATCAATGATTTTTCTAAGGCATTTAAGTATTAGCGAAAAGTTAGTCAGGATTTGTTTTTCATGGAATACCTCTGGAACACTTCGCATCGTCAGGTGATGCGAATAAGTCTATCTCTGGTTGGCCAAAATATTGTTGATATCATGGAAAATCTATCATGGATAATCTGGATTGATTACTCTGGAAGCGGCGTGGTCGTCGCGGTTTTCTTTGATGTTCACATATTTACGATGCGAATATCCAAAGTCCGCATTGTTCACCCCATTTTCAAAGTAAGTACTCTAGCTAAATCGTGTAGGTGGGGATATTGTATGCCCCCCATACGGTTCATATAGTTATCTATGCGTAGTAATAATGCACAGTCGGTTACATTGCTAGCAAACGACCTCAAGCCTAGAAGAGCGGCCATTAGATCCAAATAATTAATATGGTTCGCTGTTTCTGTGGCTTCCCATCTGCCACTAACTTGGTTCTTTTCACATACAGCCCCTAGCCTATTCTAGACGCGTCGGAATAGGTCTCGAGTTTGAAGTTAGGTTGTCATATAAAGTTGGATGTAGTATCAATATTTAAAATCTACCAATTTAGATCATCTAATATAACGTTCGACAGGTTGATTTTTGCCTCGTAATTACCATATTTAAGCAGGGCTAGGTATTTTTGATACGCTCTAAGATCTTAGTATACATCCATGTATACTTAGCTACTGGACAAGCTGCAACTAAAACTCGATAAGACGGGTAAATTCACGAATAGAACTCTTGGCTGTCAGTTTAGTAAACTTGTGACCAACTCGGCAATTTTACAACGCTTATCGGCGGAAAGATACATGCTTATAAGACATTTAGTGTCCTATACGAATCCTAGGAACTTGAAGGATTGTCGCGGAGTTCAATAATTACAGACAATGCAATATCTTTAACGTTTCGTTAACATTATCTAAGCACTGCTTACATGTTTCGCTGATACACAGAATGTCATCTAAGTAACATACCGACTGAAAGCCCGGATTTCTTAGATATGCCAACACTTCCCTCATGATCTTAGTAAACCTACGTGGGGCCACTGATAAGCCAAACGGAAGGCCATTAAAGCCGTACGTAAATATTTTGGATGAATAATATGAGGCTGAAAACAAAATTTTAAGTAAGTACTTGCGGTCAGAAGGCCGGACAGGTAGGTACGAAGAAAGAATATGCATCTTTAAGATAGATGGTAGCTAGGTACCCATCACGTGGAATTAATTTGCATGCAGTTCGGTAATCCTCCATTTTGAAATGCTCGTTACTAAACGTTTGTTACCGTTAGGTTTTGGAGTAAGAAATAGGTAGGTACCTATCTTGGATATGAATTGATCTTTTGTCCTTTTGCACTCCGATATAGCTCCTAGTGCAATTAATTTATTAATTGTTTCAAGCATTTTGTAAGTTTTCCGAATGTGAAGAACTATTTTGAGGTAGGTACCTATTATAGACTGGTTTTCTACAGTTCTAAATGGTATAGTATAGCCATGTTTAACCCAATCTAGTACAACACTATTATTAGTTATTTTTAACCAACAATCATAAAAATGGGTAAGACGACCTGTATGTACATGTGCTAGTGATGATTCTGCGTTGGGGCAGGGGGCTTCCACTGAGTCGCAGCTCGCTGCGGCTGCTGCGCTGACGCTGTGTAAGGGCGGCGAACACCTAAGGTCGTTGGCCTCCTGCGGTGGTCTCCGCGCCCCTCCCCCCCCTGCTCGCCGGGTACTGAGGCGGCGCATAGTTTCCCCGGTAGGAAGTTGCTCGAGAGCTGGACGGCTGTGTTTTTTTTTTTTTTTTTTGGTTTAGCAGGTCTTTTGATGAAAAGACCCTGCTTCTCGATAGCTTTTGCAGCCCTTATCTTCTCAGATAAAGTTGAGCCAAAAGTTAATCATCTCGCTTGGATTCGCTTATTATATTGTATAAAAACGATTTATCTAAACTGGAACTTATCAGTCTTATTCTACTTTGAGTTGCTAAATGATGTGAATCAATTAGCAACCTGCATCTGCTGAGATGTTTTGTTGTCGCTCTTTAAGAGCAAATCAATACCCCTGTTGAAGGCAGTGATTCCTGCACTCAGCTGTTGCTGCGTTCCGGACCATGTCCAGTAACGCGGCTCTGCGTTTAGTTTAGGCGCCTGCAGGAGCCTATAGTTGTCTGGGATTAGGCATACCTTTCCGTAGTAAAGGAAGCCACAATTTTGATAAATTATCGTGAATTTTTCTCTGTAGTCTGGTGAGTCGGACTTAGACTCCCCGAGGGCTTCCAGTATTTCTGCGCCCAAATTTGGCAAATCACTAGTGAAGGTCAGGCCCAGCCACGCCCTCATTTTAGTCGGCGCTATCGTTAGATACCGGCCCCGCCTCTAGTGTGATTTCTGGAGCAGCTACTGCTGACTCGGGATCGTGTCACAGTTGTGTCCATGATCTCTGTTATCTAAGATTACAATTTTGTAATTTTATTTATGAAAATAAAAACTTGAGGGTAGATCGAAAAACGGAAAATACTTTGAAAAAGACTTTTCCTGATCGCAGAGGAACGTTACATCTATTTTAGATTGTACGTATGTTCTGCTTAGGTCATCGTTGGAGACTCGCAGTCAACCCCGATGCCTTACCCGTTTTATAATAAGTGGGTATCTTGTTTTGGGATATGTCAAAGTTATTGACTCGCAGTCAATCCCAGTGCATTCCAAAACTTATGTCTGCTTAGGTCATCGTTGGAGACTCGCAGTCAACCCCGATGCCTCATTGGTCGTACTCGTTTTATAATAAGTGGGTATCTTGTTTTGGGATATGTCAAAGTTATTGACTCGCAGTCAATCCCAGTGCATTCCAAAACTTATGTTCACTTTCACTTCACTAAAAGGCACTTTAAAGAAACACTTTACTAACCTTATTCGTTTCTTCTTATTTTTCTTGCGTATTTCTCAATTTGAGACTGCGCACTTCTTTTCGGCATGGTGCTCGGAAGGCGCGTGCGATAGTTACCGCGCACAAAAAAGGAATGAGCTAAAGCCGAGGCGTCGTAGTGGGGGCGATGAGATGGTCACTCATAAATCACCAAATTTATTACCGTGTGATACACGATTCTATGGCGTTCTCAAAACTAAGGCAATAAATCTAAAACAAAGAAAGAAAAATAAAAAGGCGACCATAAATTTTAAATACAGAAAAAACAAATTATCGAGAGTAGAGAGTGCGTTTGTTAATAAAGACGTCAAGAAATGCGTGAGTTATTTTAAAATTTCTGGCTAAACACGGCAAAAACTAATACTTAATGGCAATCATATGTCTAGGGACAAATAACAGGCGACAAGTATCTGCGAACAAATGTGGACAGATTTTTGGAGGTGGGGCCTGGAACGCAATTTTGTTTTCGGCCAATAGGGTAATTTTGTGCGCAAGAGGAGACCAATCAGAGAACCGTACTCCCCTGTCTGTTTTTGGTTTTCAGAGAACTGTGGGCGTGACGAAACACGACCACGGGGACCTTTAGGGAGAACTGGAAAAAGAACGGAGGGCAGTCAAGGCAGGATTTCGGCTCGGGTCGGAAGTACAAATCCCAGCGCGAACCTCGCGACCTCGTCCATTCGAGATATTTTGAGCTTCCTTTGCAAAATTGGAGTGTAGATTAAAATTATAGTATAGTGTATTGTTAAAATTTGTCCTGAGAAATAAGATAAGGTTATAGAGACAGTGTGTTCGAGCCAGCGGCGGTTTAATGGTGAAGTACCCAGATTATTGTATTTAGTGTAAATTTTGAAAGTGGTTCCACAACTTTTAAGCTTATAAAATTGATTAGCCGGTATACCTAGAAGAAATAGATCTAGAAAATAATCTAGAAGACCAATATCATGCTAGACGTAGGCAATGGTCTCAACCCTGGGCTTGGATGGAGTGGACCACGGGTTTAGCGTGTGAAAATTTCATATTATACCTAATCACCGCATTGTGTATGCATAGTCGAGAGAAGTGGGGGCGTATTGTGAACCTCGCGAGTAGGTTTAAATTAGAAAGAATATACCGAAGGTGGTTTTAACCGGACAAGTTGTGTAACTAGGTTCAGATGTATTTAGAATAAATACTTGTGCTAGATTATGTATATAACCGTGTGTACAGTGTGTCTTTAACTCTAATTCGTTTTTTAGGAATAAAATTTAAGAAATCTCTCTTAAATTTTATGACATATTATGTGTGTAATTGATTGTGAAATAAACTGCGCGGCCGTAAGGGTTTTTAAAGTTTAAATGTTCGTTTTTCCCTTCTAAATAGATTGGCCTAGGAAGCGAACATTTGGCGGGTTTTAAATGTAACAAACACATTTAAAATTCCGTCTAAATCACAATACCAGTTTCTTTTTTTTTCTAAAAATACTCAACTGTGAGAGTAAATAAAACAACTTATTTACCAGAAATAAAAGCATTTGAGTATAAATATCATCTTTTATTTATCACGTCTAGATACCTTCTATAGACATTTAATAATGGAGCTCAAATTCATTTTAGAGGTAAAACGATCGAACTGTGTGTGTTCAAAAATGCCGTAGATACATGGTTCCATGTGTCGGACTCCAATATTAAATCTCTCATATTACCTATATCACGACTCTTACTATTAAGTAAAGTTTAGGCTAGTTCCTTTTTTTTTCAGCAGTACACCGAATTCGCAATATTAGCTCTTATCTAATAGTAAATAAGAAATAGAATAAAATTGACAGACTAACGCAGTCAGATGGGACGACCCTTGCCAAAATACACATTGACTGGGTAGGCAAAATTGCACTAATAATTTGGATAATGTGGTGTGTTTTGAACTATCAGCTACCACGATACCATCACCATCATCATGAGCAACCCTCGCCGGCTCACTACTGAGCGCGGGCTCCATAGAGAACTCTCAGGTTGCGGTTTACCTCACGATGCTTTCTTTCTACGACGAACCAAGTGATATTTAATTAATTTGAATATACACAACTACGACTACTAAAGGGTTATCTTTCGGGTTCGAATCCCCGACCCTCGAGTGGAAAGCAGGCGAGTCAAAACTGGGTCAGTGCGACTTACAACCAGCACACAGCGCAAGCAGATTGTATGAACGAGTAACGGGGCCGTTGGTGAACAGTAGAACAGGTACAGACCTTTTTTTTTGTGTGTCATCGTTACGCCGCATTCCGAGAGCTATAGGACGGCGTTACATACCGGCCTAAACCGCGGGACACTGAAAGTATTAATGTGTGAGAACTATTAGTTTGATATCCTTGACCTATAAGGTCGGATTTAATGTAAAAAGGCACACGGTCGATATGACGGCGTCCTGGCGGCAAAGCCTCGGCACACCAAAACACGCCATGTCTTACAGCTTCGACCTCCCGACACCTAAGTTGGCCAACTTAGACATAACTGAACGAATATATATATATATATACAAAATTATACCATGGTAAGGGGCGAGCTTTTAGCTCAAGAAAAGAACCTTGTCTTCCACGACAGGCTACCAAACGCTTCGTAGCGAAATAACAGGGAGGTCGGCTGTGCCCCACATAACAATGTTGAAAGGCTGGTGTCCAGCGCAGGGTCCCCCGTGCTAGTAGAGGCTTTGGTCAGTAGAACGATGGCCTTATTGGCAAATACATGTACCAACCGACCCTTCATCCAAGCCAGAACGCATAACCTAGCTGTTTTTTTTTCCCTCCTCAGGATTTTCATCCGAGAGAGTTGAATGAGTCAAAATAGTAGATCTCTGAAATAAAATTCATCATCTAACCGCGAAAATCTGGAAGTTTGATTGGCAAGGTCTACATGTCCGTCCGACGAATTGTGCCTGCCATGTACTTGGCCATACCTAAGATAACATATGACTCCGAATACAAATAGTGTCCCAAAGTTTAGCCGATTTACTTGTTTTTGAATTTCCTCATTATAGCCCATCAATCGAAAGAAGCAGAGACGATCACCGTACCATCACAGAATTTTGATGCCGAGCGACCAGAATCTATGTATGTATTCGAATTAACGATATGACTAGATTATAGAAAAAAAAAAAAATAGAACACAACGTAGGAAGTCGTGATTGGGTATATGAGAGCAAAATCTTATAAACAAATAAAAAGAGGTTAGAGGACACACTGTGCATGTTATTATGTTTATATGTTGTACATTTACATTTATTTTAGGTATAAGAAGGAGCAGAAATAAGCTGTATGTCTTATAAATGTACAATTTACAGGTTTTCAGAAGATACTGCAGAGAATCGAGCTATTATTCCTTGCTTATTTCTTAGGCTTAAAATTTCTTCAAACCTAGAGAATTCATATAATAGAAACACATCTCAGACATATGATTGCAAATTAGTATTAATAATATAGAAATTTTAAAAATACGGCTTCGCGTCTTACGAAAGTATTCAAATATAATTTAAGTTGGCACTTGAGTAGGTAAAACGAAAAGGGACGAATTGAAAAAAAAAAAAGATGCCTGCAGGTAGAAAAACACGTAGAACAAAGCAAGCGGGTACGCGGCAGAGCGAAGCTAGCCCAGTAGAATCGAGCGAGCAAACGTCGACCTTAGGGAATACTACATTAGAGTTGATTTTGAAAAAAATCACCGAATTCGAAACGAAATTACAACAGCTGAGTTCGAACGCAGGCCAAAACGAAAACGCGAGTGTTTCGTCACATCAGACAATAGGAGTAAGTGAAAGCGGAAAATCTGATAGACAAGGGGTTAGTCTAGACACCGCGAGCACAAGTACAGCGTTTGCTGAAACCCGAAACTTGTTTGTAGTACAACCGTCGGTTACCAAACCAAATTTTGACGGAAAGCCATTCACTAATCCCATCACCTTTTTAAAACGATTAAAAAAATATATAAAGGCAGTAAACGGGGCAGATCGGGAGATTGATATCGCGCTAGGTTGCATTTCGGGGAATGCACGAAAGGTTATGGAACTATATTCGAAAGAGTGGACTTCATTCGCTGATTTTGAAACCGATTTTAGGCGGAACTATTGGACCGAACAAATCCAAGAATCTGTTAGATATAGGTTGATAAATGCAGTATACTCGAGCGATTCAGGTATGACGATGTCTGAGCATTTCGCTGAGCAGGCAGAATCGATGCAATCATTAACCATTGCTTTTAGCGAGCGCGATTTGGTAAATTCCATTATGCGTCATTATGCTATAGACATACAACGTCTATGGTTTACTAGAACTGAAGTAGTTAGCATTATGAACGGGGCAAAGTTCCTCAGAGACATAGAACAAAATATTGTTGAAAAACCTAGGGGGGTTATGAGAGGTGGTATGAATAGTAATTATAGAGGTGGTAGGCGATACAATGAACCGCCATCGAGGCGTCCTATCGTAGCGACAATGTCGACAAACAATTGGAGGACTAGGGGAAATTCGACCAGGGGTCGGGGTTACCGTCGATTTATTTCTAGGGCAAATTTTAACAGGCCCACGGTATCCGAAACTAAGCAGGTCAGACCGGCTATCACATTCGTGAAAGAGGGCGAAGACTCTGCTGTGTCTAAGAAAGTGGGGGAGGGACCGTCAAAAAACTAGGTCACCCCACACAAAATAGGTCGAATCAATCAATATTGTGTAGAACGGGGGCCAGTGAGACCTCAGAACACGAAAGAGTAGGTGTGGTCTATAAGATCTTAATTAAGAGTGGATGGAAACCGGGACAGAGTCTAGGGATAGGTGAAGGAGGCCTTAAGCGTTTATTGAGAGGCGGCTCCGATAATGACGAACAAAATTGCCAATTGGAAATTAGTAGCATAGGAGTCTTATTGGAAAACCAGTTTGAGAATATAGCAGAATGTAGCGAGGTAGGCATGTCGTGCGAGGCGTGTACGAAAAGACAATTGAACGTGTATACAATGTTTCATGAACTAGATGAACAAATCGACGTAGGTATTGACTATTCTTTACCTAAATTACCAGAAGTGTGTGTGAGGTTGTACGGAAGGAGTATGAGTGCTCTTATAGATACGGGAAGCCAGATTAGTGGAATAACTAGGGAATTGTACGATTCTATTGTGAGAGAAAATAGGAAACTACCAGAAATCGCTATTCCAGCAATCCAAATACAGGGGGCGTTCGGATCGCGGAGCGAGAGTACAAATCGGTTGGTACTAATAGAGTTTCAGTTAGGTAGCACTTTAGTTGAAGCACCTGTACTAATTATGCGACGTTTACCTAGGTCATTGATACTGGGATATGACTGGCTAGAACGGGTGAAAGGGATTGTGAACTGTAATGGTGAGCGCACATTGACTATAGAACATATGGGAGTTAGATCTTGTGTCAGATTGAATTCCGATTGCGAAATCGAAAGGTTGGGGGGAGAGACGAATGCGGCTACGATTAACTTGATATTAAATCAAGACTCCGGGACTGTGGAACAGAGTGTAGCGAGTAGAGAATTAGAAAGTGAGGAAATTACGGAATTCCAATTGGAAAAATCGAACTTAAGTAATGAACATAGGAAATTCTTATTGTCTGTGTTAAACAAACATCGTAAAGTGTTTACGAAAGGGTTAGGCTTGACTAACAAGTATGAACATGTTATTCAGTTAGTAGACGAAACACCTTTTGTGAAGCATAGCTATCCGGTACCTTTGTCATATAGGGAACAAGTTAAAGACGAATTAAATGAGTTGGAAAAGCTAGGCGTGATCAGACAGGAGGCAACACCATACTGTAGCCCTCTCACGTTCACGAAAAAACGAGATGAGTCAATAAGACTGTTATTGGACGCACGCGAGTTAAATAAGAAAATGATAGGAGACGCGGGGGCGCCACCCCTCACATCTGAGATTTTACAATCCTTCCATGGAGTGGACTACATCAGTTTAATCGATTTGAATAATGCTTATTTCCAAATACCTTTGCATAAGGACTCTAGGAAGTACACCGGTTTCTCATTCATGGGAAAGACATATACTTACCGTGTGTTACCTCAAGGATTAAAGACTTCTGTAGCGGGTTTTTCGAGGGCGATGGATTATATTCTAGGAGAGGTACGAGAGTTTTGCGTGAACTATCTGGATGACATAGTTATCTTCACCGCAGGGGACATAAAGTTGCACTTAGAACATCTAGATCAAGTATTAGATAGGTTAGGCGCCGCAGGCTTAACCGGAAGATTGGAGAAGTGTCGGTTCTTATGTGTAGAAGTGAAGTTGTTAGGGCACATAGTGAATACTAATGGGGTACGTATGGATCCTGAACGGGTTAAAGCCATATTAGACTTCCCTATACCTCGAACTATAAAACAACTACGGGGATTTTTGGGATTAATAAATTATTTCAGAAGGTTTATCTCGAAATATAGCGAGGAAGTTAGACCACTGTGCGACCTGTTGAAACAAAATACAAGATGGTCATGGACACAGGAGATTAACGTTTGTTTTGAAAGAGTTAAGAAGTTATTTATAGACACAGTACTTCTCGTACACCCGAATCCTAAGGGAACTTATTATTTACAAACCGATAGCAGTAACTTAGGGGTTTCAGGGTATGTTTACCAACTGAATTCAGTAGGTGAAGAACAAATATTAGGGTTCTGTAGTAAAGCATTGACAGAGACAGAGCGTAAGTGGACAGTTACCGAACAAGAGCTATGGGCGATTATTTTTAGTTTGTCTAAGTTTGAAACATATTTGAGAGGGTCGAGGTTAGTGATTAGGACTGATCATAAGAGTCTGATATTCTTGCAGACATGCAAACTATTGAGTGCTAGGATGATACGTTGGGTACACTATATAGGACGGTTTGACTATACAGTTGAACATGTGAAAGGTAAATTAAACACTGTAGCAGATGTGTTGTCTCGACATATAAAGGGAACCACTGACGTATTAACCAACAAGGCCACGGGGCCCGAGATGAATCTATTCAAATCATCATTAGAACGGTTAGTACGGGAGCGATGGGATGAAATAGGTAGTTATCAAAGACGGGATAAAACCGCTAGTGAGATAATTAGACGCATGCAAATAACGGACACGTCTGAATCTAAATACTACGTGCTTAAGGGAGAGATTCTGTATAAAACAGACATAAGAAAGGATACGTTAAGATTATATGTCCCCGAGGACTTACAAAAAGATTTGATCGTTAGCATACATGAAGAATTAGGTCATTTCGGACGATACAAAGTCTATGCACTGATGAAACGTCGGTACTATTTCTCGAATATGTCTCGTATAATAGGTCGGGTCGTAAGGTCGTGCGAGGCATGCCAAAAGTCGAAACATGTTTTAGAAACTCATACGGGGCCGATTAAATCGGTAATAGCAGAGGAAATAGGAGAACGAGTCTTTTGCGACATTTATGGACCTTTACCAGCGGGAAGGTTTGGTTTTAAATACATATTCGTCATACAAGATGCTTATAGTAAGTTGATCAGGTTATACCCACTACACCAGGCTAGTGGGAAAGCTACATTAACCTGTGTTAAAAAGTTTCATAGGCAGGTCGCGATTAGAACATTATGCTCGGACAGAGGCGCGAACTTTACTTCGAAGGTGTTCGAGTCAGGTATCCGTCAACTAGGTATCGAATTAACACATACATCTGTTAGGAATCCGCGACCAAATTCGACGGAAAGAGTGAATAAAGAGCTAGGGAGGTTATTCAGGACGTATTGCGATAAATCACACCGTTCGTGGGTAGATCTGCTAGTGGATATAGAAGATTGCTACAACCAGGTAGTACATACTACGACTGGATATTCACCAAATGAGCTAGTATGTGGGAAACGGACCCAGTTATCAACTGACTTTAACGTTGAAGTAGCGACAGGGTCGGACTTGCAAGGGGAGACGTTGGATCAGATTCGACAACATGCGCGACAGAACATAGCTAGGGCGGCCGAACGTAGAGAATTTCATTATAACAAGAACCATAAGTTAATACAGTTCGAGGTAGGCGATTTGGTGAAACTTAAGACTTTTGCAAAGTCAGATGCGGATAAAAAGCTGACAAGGAAATTTATGCGGCTATATGAAGGGCCTTACATAATAGGGGCAGTCCCATACAATAATGTATATACATTAGTTGACGTTCATTCTGATAAGATCAGAGGTAACTACAATGCCATTCACTTGTTTCGCTATTATGTAAACAACTAGAAGGAAGGTAACTTTAGAGAATAGAAAAGAAGCGAAGAATGTTGGCGCCGCGGTCATAAAACGATTAGTTCGAAGTACTCTAACAAAAGAAAATACCCGAGTTGAATAGGTTATTGTCTTGCCTGGGAATATGATGGCTAAGCGTGGGAAATTTAGGATTAGCGTGTGAATATTGTAAAGGAAATAGATTTTTGAAACAACTAATGTTTGATGCAAGGACATAGAGGTTTATTACGTGTATTAAAAAATCGATTTGGGGGCGTGTGAGATGGTCACTCATAAATCACCAAATTTATTACCGTGTGATACACGATTCTATGGCGTTCTCAAAACTAAGGCAATAAATCTAAAACAAAGAAAGAAAAATAAAAAGGCGACCATAAATTTTAAATACAGAAAAAACAAATTATCGAGAGTAGAGAGTGCGTTTGTTAATAAAGACGTCAAGAAATGCGTGAGTTATTTTAAAATTTCTGGCTAAACACGGCAAAAACTAATACTTAATGGCAATCATATGTCTAGGGACAAATAACAGGCGACAAGTATCTGCGAACAAATGTGGACAGATTTTTGGAGGTGGGGCCTGGAACGCAATTTTGTTTTCGGCCAATAGGGTAATTTTGTGCGCAAGAGGAGACCAATCAGAGAACCGTACTCCCCTGTCTGTTTTTGGTTTTCAGAGAACTGTGGGCGTGACGAAACACGACCACGGGGACCTTTAGGGAGAACTGGAAAAAGAACGGAGGGCAGTCAAGGCAGGATTTCGGCTCGGGTCGGAAGTACAAATCCCAGCGCGAACCTCGCGACCTCGTCCATTCGAGATATTTTGAGCTTCCTTTGCAAAATTGGAGTGTAGATTAAAATTATAGTATAGTGTATTGTTAAAATTTGTCCTGAGAAATAAGATAAGGTTATAGAGACAGTGTGTTCGAGCCAGCGGCGGTTTAATGGTGAAGTACCCAGATTATTGTATTTAGTGTAAATTTTGAAAGTGGTTCCACAACTTTTAAGCTTATAAAATTGATTAGCCGGTATACCTAGAAGAAATAGATCTAGAAAATAATCTAGAAGACCAATATCATGCTAGACGTAGGCAATGGTCTCAACCCTGGGCTTGGATGGAGTGGACCACGGGTTTAGCGTGTGAAAATTTCATATTATACCTAATCACCGCATTGTGTATGCATAGTCGAGAGAAGTGGGGGCGTATTGTGAACCTCGCGAGTAGGTTTAAATTAGAAAGAATATACCGAAGGTGGTTTTAACCGGACAAGTTGTGTAACTAGGTTCAGATGTATTTAGAATAAATACTTGTGCTAGATTATGTATATAACCGTGTGTACAGTGTGTCTTTAACTCTAATTCGTTTTTTAGGAATAAAATTTAAGAAATCTCTCTTAAATTTTATGACATATTATGTGTGTAATTGATTGTGAAATAAACTGCGCGGCCGTAAGGGTTTTTAAAGTTTAAATGTTCGTTTTTCCCTTCTAAATAGATTGGCCTAGGAAGCGAACATTTGGCGGGTTTTAAATGTAACAAACACATTTAAAATTCCGTCTAAATCACAATACCAGTTTCTTTTTTTTTCTAAAAATACTCAACTGTGAGAGTAAATAAAACAACTTATTTACCAGAAATAAAAGCATTTGAGTATAAATATCATCTTTTATTTATCACGTCTAGATACCTTCTATAGACATTTAATAATGGAGCTCAAATTCATTTTAGAGGTAAAACGATCGAACTGTGTGTGTTCAAAAATGCCGTAGATACATGGTTCCATGTGTCGGACTCCAATATTAAATCTCTCATATTACCTATATCACGACTCTTACTATTAAGTAAAGTTTAGGCTAGTTCCTTTTTTTTTCAGCAGTACACCGAATTCGCAATATTAGCTCTTATCTAATAGTAAATAAGAAATAGAATAAAATTGACAGACTAACGCAGTCAGATGGGACGACCCTTGCCAAAATACACATTGACTGGGTAGGCAAAATTGCACTAATAATTTGGATAATGTGGTGTGTTTTGAACTATCAGCTACCACGATACCATCACCATCATCATGAGCAACCCTCGCCGGCTCACTACTGAGCGCGGGCTCCATAGAGAACTCTCAGGTTGCGGTTTACCTCACGATGCTTTCTTTCTACGACGAACCAAGTGATATTTAATTAATTTGAATATACACAACTACGACTACTAAAGGGTTATCTTTCGGGTTCGAATCCCCGACCCTCGAGTGGAAAGCAGGCGAGTCAAAACTGGGTCAGTGCGACTTACAACCAGCACACAGCGCAAGCAGATTGTATGAACGAGTAACGGGGCCGTTGGTGAACAGTAGAACAGGTACAGACCTTTTTTTTTGTGTGTCATCGTTACGCCGCATTCCGAGAGCTATAGGACGGCGTTACATACCGGCCTAAACCGCGGGACACTGAAAGTATTAATGTGTGAGAACTATTAGTTTGATATCCTTGACCTATAAGGTCGGATTTAATGTAAAAAGGCACACGGTCGATATGACGGCGTCCTGGCGGCAAAGCCTCGGCACACCAAAACACGCCATGTCTTACAGCTTCGACCTCCCGACACCTAAGTTGGCCAACTTAGACATAACTGAACGAATATATATATATATATACAAAATTATACCATGGTAAGGGGCGAGCTTTTAGCTCAAGAAAAGAACCTTGTCTTCCACGACAGGCTACCAAACGCTTCGTAGCGAAATAACAGGGAGGTCGGCTGTGCCCCACATAACAATGTTGAAAGGCTGGTGTCCAGCGCAGGGTCCCCCGTGCTAGTAGAGGCTTTGGTCAGTAGAACGATGGCCTTATTGGCAAATACATGTACCAACCGACCCTTCATCCAAGCCAGAACGCATAACCTAGCTGTTTTTTTTCCCTCCTCAGGATTTTCATCCGAGAGAGTTGAATGAGTCAAAATAGTAGATCTCTGAAATAAAATTCATCATCTAACCGCGAAAATCTGGAAGTTTGATTGGCAAGGTCTACATGTCCGTCCGACGAATTGTGCCTGCCATGTACTTGGCCATACCTAAGATAACATATGACTCCGAATACAAATAGTGTCCCAAAGTTTAGCCGATTTACTTGTTTTTGAATTTCCTCATTATAGCCCATCAATCGAAAGAAGCAGAGACGATCACCGTACCATCACAGCGAGTACGCCGGAAATACGTTTTGAATTGTTTTAAAATAAATCTTTAAAATTGTGCGAGGTTACCAAGTAAATAGGGAAACTACAGTGTATAAAATCATATATGAATAATGAAGCAACGAATGTATAATTTTATTTATCTTTTTCTTTCTTTCTATCTTTCTATTGCGATCACCTATCCGTCTGCGCAGCGTGGTGCTTATGGGCAAACCCTCTCGTTGGGAGAAGCTTTTAATCCAGCAGTGGACTGTTATAGGCTATTGCTGATGAACAAGAAGTGTTAAGTGGTGGGTTCACAATATATTCTTAAATAAATAAAACGAAAAGGTGACTGACTGACTGACTGACTGATCTACCGACTAACAGCTCAAACTACTGGACGAATCGGGCTGAAATTTGGCATGCAGATAGCTATTATGACGTAGGCTTCAGCTAAAAAAGGGTTTTTGAAAATTCCACCCCTAAGGGGGTGAAATGGGGGTTTGAAATTTGTGTAGTCACGGATCAAGTCGCGAGCATAAGCTAGTTATACTATAAACAGGGCAAAATACGAGTGAGTACGAAAATAGAAGATCAATCGTTTGAACCTGTGACCTTTAAAATTTGCAAATGCAATCCATGATATGATAGCCGTCAAAGCTTATAGAACTCTACTTCAGTCTTGCACAACAAGCACTTTCTCAACCATCTACATATTTTCTTTTGAATTTACAAAACTTTTCCGAAGCATCCTGTAATGCTGAATTTCAAATTCATTTATGCAAAGTGCCCCGCCATTTTGTGCGATTGTTGAAATCCAACTTTTTACAAAGTACATCATTTTTATCGTGTTAGTTTTGATTGGTTAGACCTTGTTTAATTGACTGAAATTTTACTGCGCTGAATTTTATTTTCTTTTTTAGTTAACAAGTTACTGACCAAAATTGTTAGTATTTTTTTTTTGCCAGAAAAAATATTGGTAATGAATGGTAAACTAAAACATTTCAAAATTTTACAATGCTAGGTAATTAACGTGAAACGTCAAACTGTTATTCGGGACGTGAAACTGAATAATATGATGCATAATAGTTGACCACTTTATTGGTATACAAAATAAAAAACGGCGAAACGTGTAGTAATGCAGAAATTACTTTTAGGGCCTTTACAAAGCCTCTGCTGACCGTCCGTCTGTCCGACTCGCACACGAAGGGTTCCTTAATGGTACGATTACACCTACCGAGTAGTGAAGCGAGACAGTAAAATGACACTCGGCCGAGACAGTGCTGTGGCTGAGAAATTGCGGCGAAATTGCACTCGTTAAAGTGTTTATACCAACCGAGTACTCGGCCGAGGACACTGACTCGCCACTGTACTCGTTAGGTGTAATCGTACCATATCATCCTACAAGACAGCACCATGGTTTTTCTTTTTTTTAATTTAATGGCGACCATTTTCAAATTCGCCATCTTGGTATTTTATTATTTGTTGTTACTGTGAAAGAAAACAGACACTCTGTGAAAAATTTCAGCTCTACCTAATCATGAGATATAGCCTGCTCACATACAGACATACTTTCACATTTATAATATTAGTGTGGATTGATAGTATTTCGCACTGATTCGGAAAGTTGTTTCTCCTTAGAACCCCAACAAACTGGATCAAAGAAAACAAATTCACTTTCAACAAACCATATTAGCAAAAGCAACTATTCACGTATTAACCAGCACGTAATCAACAATTAACATCCATAATAACCAATAAGGCGTGCATCATACGACCGGATTAGACCGGCGGGTTAGCTTAGGTCAATACAATTAACCATAATTGCTACAAGCAGGGCGTATTAAGCTCTCACTTTTACCATAACGTGCGCGTTATCTCGTTGTGCCGGCGTGTGGACAGTGTGTTGAGTGCCTTATATGTATTGTGCTTTTTGTGTGGTGTGTTTGATACTGTGGATTTGGACTTTATATGGTACGTACTGAATTTTCCGTGCACATTATTTTGTACTTTCGTGGGTTAACTTGGGTTTTTAAAAATCCGGTGGGAAATCTTTGACTTTCCATGATAAAAGTAGCCTATGTCCTTCCTCGGGATATAAGCTACCTCTGCACCTAATTTCATCAAAATTACTTCAACTGTTAGGCCGTGAAAAGCTAGCAGACAGACAGATAGACACACTTTCGCGTTTATAATATTAGTATGGATTTATTTTTTAACAGTCATGGTACAATAATGTAATAATTATGAATCCCTATTTTCAGTAGGTAATTATATTTCTTATTTACTATTAGATCATGCTCGTGACTTCATCCATGTGCACAGAATTTTTTAAAAAACCCGTGGGAACTTTTGCTTTTTCAAGATGAGAATTAGCCTATGAAGAACTCTCTGCACGCATGTAGGGTTTCTCACGATGTTTTCCTTCACCGTTAAAGCAAGTGATGTGTTTTAATTACTTGAAACGCACATAACTCCGAAAAATTAGAGGCTCGAACCCGCCACCTCCGATCAGGAGGCGGACGTCCTAACCACTAGGCTATCACAGTTTTTTCAGCCACATTTGTGAACGGATGCGATAATTTCCGTTTTATACTAATTAAACTACACTCAACTATTCAGAGCTGATTGACGATATTGATAGTAAGTATAATTACTATTTGCTGTCAACATTTCGCTCATATGATTAACATCAATAGATACCGAATTACTGATTAGTTTCAAACGCACGAATTAACGGTTTGATTTCTAAACAGTTTATCTATATTGTATTTGAATAATTAGTACTTATACGTGTATCTATCACTACCCATATTATAAATTCGAAGGTGTGTTTGTATGTTTCTTTTTATACCGGAAAAGCAAAGATTTCCAACTGGATTTTAAAAACCTGAATTTGTCCGCGCGGACGGATTTAGGTTTTTATTAAAAAAAAAAATGAAAAACATGAAAAAATATTTATTTACCATAGATCAATCAATTATAACATTGTGTTATGGTACCCACACTAGGTAGTCCTGTGTCGTGGGTACCTAATAGAATTAACAATAAACGCAAATTAACAATAGACGCTCGGTTTACTAGTCTACGTTCGCTTAACTAAGGTAATCTACGTTCACTTAACTAAGGTAAAAGACTGGTAGGTACATGACTGGTGCCTATCAGCTAGTTAAATAAGGTATTTAAGGAGAGAATATTTCGATTGTTTAAGAAATCTAAATATATAAAACGAAAAGGTGACTGACTGACTGACCGACTGACTGACTGATCTATCAACGCACGGCTCAAACTACTGGCTGGACGGATTGGGCTAAAATTTGCCATTCAGATAGCTATTAATTGTAATGAATTAACTTAAGTGATACTTTAATGTGATAGTGATGATTGCAAAAATAAATTGAATAAAGTCACATCCAGAAATTCACGTCGAACCCTTCATAATCTAGGTATGTCAAAAAAATGTACCGAGATCGCAAAATAATTGGCCCTTCCTGTAACTTCCTCTTTGACACGTTGTCACGTTGAGTGACATAAGAAATTTCAATCGCATTAGGCCCCGCGTGTGTATGTTGTGGGGAACATCACCTTTACCTTTAATCAAATAAGTAATACCTTTATGGAATAATGTACCGTTTACATTATTATTTTATCTGTTTTTATACAATTTGTAACATGAGGATTACTTTACATACACTCAACTATTTTGCTGCAAAATATTATTATGCTCTAGAATATAATACCCGTCGGCGAGTATATAAGTATTTTTAAAATCCCGTAGGAACTCTTTGATTCCCCAGGGCCCAGAGTAAAAACAGCCTATATCTATTCGAATACAGGATGCCAGCTATCTTTATATCAAATAGACGATACCCGTGGTTCACGTGAAATTAGGTTTATTAAAATCCCGACGTAACTTTTTGTTTTTAGAAACAAAAAGTAGCTATATAATCTGGATGCAAACTTTATCAGCTATACCTTTCGTCAAAATCTGTTAAATGAATGAGCCATGAGAAGCTAGGTCTATACAGACACACTTTCACACTAATTATTCTATGGATATGGATTGTAAGAGATATACTTTTTTCTAAAATGGTACAAAACGTCAATAGTGCCATAAGATATTATAAGTTAAATGAAATGGTATTATTAGTTATCTCAGGTAATCTCACTAGGTAGGTACTTAGGTACTTTATCGCGTCTTATATATTATCTAACAGGATTTAAATTATAATATTCAGATTTACTTTACTGTCAGCATGTAGCTGCTGAAGTAGAAAGGATCTGTCAAAATGTTAACCTCGTTTTAATCCACCATTATGATGAAAACTGGTGACAGAAATACTTAACTTTCCAATACAGATTTAAAAAGTAACCTCCTTGCTCCATAAAAGAAGTCATTTCTTAATCTGACCAAACTTTAGTGTCGTGACACACTTGCGTGAATTGGGTATTTGACTACATCAAAAATAAATTATTTCTCAGTGATTATTAAATAGAGGGTCTTCCAAAATACGTTAAATCCACGTGCTTTGTTAGTTTTAAGTGCAATAACCATTTTAAATTATCGATTAAACTAAAAAAGTACGTCATTATGGTGTGACGTCACATTCCAGTATTTCATAGAATATCGCATAGGTACTACTTTAATAAAAAGTTACTGATTTGACTAGTTGTCAAATACCGTATTATGTCACCAAAAGTTCAGCTGAATAAGCTTGCAATGTTTTTCTAGTTACGTGTTGTCATCATGATCAACCCATTACCAGCCGATTACTAACCACAGATCTCCTTTCAGAATGGAAAGAGTACAGGCCATAGTGTCCTAGACTTCAGACACTTTTGATAACATTATGGAAAACTCTCAGAATAAATAAAATAATGCATTATTTTGTATAGTAAATGACACATCAAAACGTGTTTGCTTTCGAAAGTTCGTGTGCTGTCGTGTAGCGCAATGAAACGCCGCTGCGTTAAAGTTCCGTCACCGCGTCGTTAATTATCGGCGCATTTTTCACAAAATAGCGTTTCACGCTAACCGAATTCTATGACCAAAAAATCAGCCATCGAACTTCCGAAAACGTATAACGCTGGTGTGTCGGGACACTAACAGTGTAAATGGTTTCTGACGTTTCTTAATGGAATTCAATTTTTCCTTTCCTCCAACGCAGTGATGTGACACTGTTTTATAATTAAAATAGAATAGGTATTTAACTTTTAACAAGTAGACGAAGTAGACAGAAGAAAACATTGATTTTGAATAAAATTGACAATTAAATGTATTCAAATTAGAGACTTCTT
The DNA here is from genome assembly GCF_902806685.2 of Maniola hyperantus. Taxonomy (NCBI): domain Eukaryota; kingdom Metazoa; phylum Arthropoda; class Insecta; order Lepidoptera; family Nymphalidae; genus Maniola; species Maniola hyperantus. The sequence continues at coordinate 14,002,799 of NC_048541.1, read as the reverse complement.
TATTAACATCAATAAAAGCAGCTAAAGACTGACCAAAAATATAAAAAAAGGGGCGCCACTAGTCTATGGTCACTAAGTATTATTATGTTCTTGTATAAATTAGTTCCACGGGTTTTCCGAAATATGGCGTGGTATTTTACTTTTCTGGTCAGGCTTTACATTATAGTATATTATTATTACGTAAAAAAAAGTAAAGTGACATGAAACAAATGAAAACTACGAATACAACACATGGGTCACATTTGTAGAGCGCTATCTCTTCTACCATCGTGCGTTTTGTATCTTCTGTCCTACTCATCGACGAGCACAAATTAATAGGTAGAGTTAAAATTTTCACAAAATGTATATTTCTTGCCGCTATAACAATTTCTAAAATGCCAGCCATGCAAATTCACAAAATTAAAAAGTGTTATTTCTTGTACGATGATACGAAATCCTTCATGTGCGAGTCCGACTCGCACTTATCCAGTATTTTACGTTATTTCAGTAGTGAACTTCACAATTTTTCTAGAGCCAAGATGTCCGCATTTTATCCTGAGAATTTAAGCTGGAGCCATTTAAAAACCGTCACCACGCCAGTGTAAAAGGTCCGCAAGATTTCTTAATGGAATTTAATTTTTGCTTTTCCTCCAACGTTGATTGATGTAACGTTGCTCTGTAATCCCATTGTGGACTCCCGTTCAGGAACAAGATTCGTACAAAAGTTCCTTATAAGTTAATTTAACTCAGTCTTTTCATTCTAGGGCTAAAACAAAATTGCTTATTTTACTTTGTCCAAAGTTAAATGCGAGTTGTCATGTAAAATATTAAGGTTAATATACGGAACCTGGGGTGATCTTGGAGTGCTTTACTTTGGGGATACTTTCGCTATATTAAAAATTATATTTTACAACACTAAGATCTGAATCCGTGAAAATACGGATAAAAACTCGGACCGAATTTGGATATTGCTTTGTCAGTGTGATGCGTTTTTTTTGTTGAATTTACCAAAGAAAGCTTTATAATAATGTGAAAGAAATTACGCAATTGGTTTTTTGACGGATGGATGGATGGATGGATTGTGTTATATCTACAAATACCATCTGATCAGTAGTTTCAGCGTGATGTGTGCATAGACAGACAAAATTATAATAATAACTGTTTTGTGTTCTATACCGACAAGAAAGCTGTCTCTAATTAAAATTTTAAAGATACGTGAAAATTTTATAGATACGACTTATAATAAAACTTCCATCGTTTTTTTTCCATGAAATACATAATAATGTATTCCATGGACGGAACTCGTCAAGTTGTAGTTTCATCATAAGTATCTACAGATCCATAGCCTAGTAAGCTGTGATAACCTAGTGGTTAGGACGTCCGCCTTCTAATCGGAGGTCGGGGGTTCGATCCCGGGTATGCACCTCTAACTTTTCGGAGTTATGTGCGTTTCAAGTAATTAAATATCACTTGCTTTAATGGTGAAGGAAAACATCGTGAGGAAACCTGCATGCCTGAGAGTTTTCCATAATGTTCTCAAAGGTGTGTGAAGTCTACCAATCCGCACATGGCCAGCGTGGTAGACTATGGCCAAACCCCTTCTCACTCTGAGAGAAGACCCGTGCTTTGTAGTGAGCCAGCGAAGGGATGATCATGATGATGATGATAGATCCATAGATACGTAAGTACCAATCATAATAATTAAGTGTCCTACCATATCATAATATTTGTACATCGATAATGGGTCGTGTACATGCGGGTTGATAATAATGTTTTGTCGGTGCCTATTGTCAGAGCTATGCTGCGTGTGCCTAATGAGGTCGAAATGTTGATATGATTTTGCACAATGCTCTCTTATCTTCACAGATTTCTATTGCTTACCTTAAGAGCACATTATTGGCATTTCTTCCAACAAAACGATGTCTGTGTTTACCCCTATTTTGCATTAAGAAACGACAACTATGTAAATTATTATATTGTTCAAAGGTATACATCATTTCATGGCTCTGCTATTTGGGGTAGTAGCCATGTCATGATGAAGCTTGGCTTTCATAATCAAATGTGTTTACAATATTTCGTGTCTGTGCTGTTAACCGTTGAGGAGTTCTTTCGTTAGGAGCCAACCCTGAGGGTAGTAGCTATGTCATGATGAAGCTAAGAAAGGGCTTTCATAATCAAATGTGTTTACAATATTTCGTATCTTTGCTGTTAACCGTTGAGGAGTTCTTTCGTTAGGAGCCAACCCTGAGGGTAGTAGCTATGTCATGATGAAGCTAAGAAAGGGCTTTCACAATCAAATGTGTTTACAATATTTCGTGTCTGTGCTGTTAACCGTTGAGGAGTTCTTTCGTTAGGAGCCCACCCTGAGGGTAGTAGCTATGTCATGATGAAGCTAAGAAAGGGCTTTCATAATCAAATGTGTTTACAATATTTCGTATCTATGCTGTTAACCGTTGAGGAGTTCTTTCGTGCGGAGCCCACCCTGAGGGTAGTAGCTATGTCATGATGAAGCTAAGAAAGGGCTTTCATAATTAAATGTGTTTACAATATTTCGTATCTATGCTGTTAACCGTTGAGGAGTTCTTTCGTTAGGAGCCAACCCTGAGGGTAGTAGTCATAATATCATTGTGAAAATTAAAAATGGCTTTCACTATGAGATACGTTTACAACATCTCGTGTCTGTGCCATTAGCCATTGAGGGGTTCCCACGTTAGGAGCCAATCCTTAGTGCAGTAGCCATGTCATATAAAACTTAGAAAGGGCTTTGACAATCAAATGGTTACAATATTTCGTGTCTATTTCGGATCGAGAATTCTCGGGTTCTTAATCTTAGGTACTCTCAAGCAAACTCTTAAGACGAGCTTAAATAAGTATCACCATCATCATGACAAATACGTACCTACATATACGAGTACCTACTTCAAGATTTACTATAATATCTACCTTAACTCTAAAGGAATTCAGTTCTAAATCCATTTGATGAAAATCCCAAAATCGGTTTATACTATACAAAACTCTGAGTTATTTGGCCAGTTAAACTTTGTGCAAAAACTCTAGTTTACGTGCTCGTAGAGTACGATTTTCATATTTCCTCGCTTCCAAGCCCCGAGTTTTGACACTTAATCATAAAGTACAGTATACAATTGCCGGCGATCTACCAGAAAATTTACTTTGTAAAAACAAAACTTTCTGAGTAAAAAGTAGGTATAATGAAATCTCTTAGAGAATAAAGTTTGAATTTCTTTGGAGGAACATTATTTTGCAAAGTAGGTATGTTAAAATTTCCTCGTTAAATATGACTTATATCTTTTTTTTAATTATTAGAGACTTTTTCGTTGCAATAATAATTATGTATTTACGCTGTTGATTACTTTCAAATAAACAAAAAAAAAAAAAAAAAAAATTTGCATGCAAAATATTATGTGAACGATTTTCAAATGTTTTAGGCTGAGCTTTATCAGATAAAAAGCATAGGTACTTTGCGTGATAGGCTTTCGCTTGACGATAATTATGCTTAAATAAATAAATAAATAATAAAAAAGCCTTTTATTTCTTCTCTTTACAATAATATTATGGGATTAATTAAATAAAACTTAAAATACTAGACGTTAACATAAAATAATAATTTAAGTTTAGTACTATGCTTATTTTTATGAAGAACCCTTTTCAGGTCAAGGCCTCCTCCAGAGAAACCCACTTTACCCTGTCTAGCTTTGAGCATCCGGTTTGGTCCCGCCACTTTTTTGATGTCGTCGTCCCAACGATAATGCGGCCTTCCTCTACTACGTGTGCCTTTTGGTCCTGGCCAGCTCGTTACTCTCACTGTCCACCGGTTGTCCGTGAGTCTAGCAACATGGCCGGCCCATTTCCATTTCGATTTCAATGTATAGGAAAGTGCGTCAGTTAGTTGGGTCGGTTTCCTGATGACACAATGGCGGATTTTATGAATCCTCTTCATTTTCAGTATACTTCGTTCCATTGCTCTTTGACAAGATGTTATCATTCTTCTTATTTTGTCTGTAAACTTCCAGGTTTGGCAGCCATACGTTAGCGTGGGCAATACACAAATGTATTCATAATTTTACTTTTGATATACATTGGCATTTTACTTTTTAATATTTCTTTTAGGCTCCAGTATTTATTCCAAGCAAATTTAATTTTTCGTTCTAATTCTTCTTCGTTATTATTATGCTTAAAAAAGCAATAAAGTCCTAGGTTGGAGTGTCCTAGAAGATGCCTTTACACTCAACCTGACCTCACTCAATCAGACTTGTTGTGTTAAGCAGAAAGCTGTCTTACTAATAGGTCTGATTGCAGCCAAGCGCTTGTCTAAAAAGAAATCCTCCGACATTCTGCCAAAACTACACTTCGTATATTTCAGGCCAGTTTTATGTGATTACTGTTCATAAAAAGTTGAATCATAAAAGTCTAGTTTAGAAAAAACACTTTAAATAATTTTAGTCATTACGTTAACATTTACCTAACTTTGCAATATTTATTTTATTCCATCGTAAAAATTTTAAAGTGGAAAAAGTTTTTATTGTTAGAACTTTTTTTCTATTCTTCGTTTGTTATTCATAACATAAAAACTTTGCATCTATAAATTTAATTTAAAAGTAAATATAAATTAATTTACTAATATTTTAATGTAATAACAGGTACATACCACGTAATTTGAAGTTTTTTTATAACTGTTATTAATTCGATTTGCATTGCAATACGTTGCTTCAGATTAATACTTTTAGGGTTCCATACCTCAAAAGGAAAAAGAAACCCTTATAGGATCACTTCGTTGTCTGTCTGTGTGTCCGCCCGTCCGTTCGTCCGTCCGTCTTCCTCTCTCTGTTTGTGTCTGTGATTAGTTTACTAAAACACATCAAGATGGCGATGTCCGTCATCAACTTGCAGTCTTGTTCCTACAGCTGTTGGAGCGATATTTTTTTATTATGCTGTTCGAGATTTATTTTACGACAGTACGAAACCCTTTGTGTTCGAATCCGACTCGTACTTGATCGTTTTTTTCTCGTCAACGAAGCGTATGGCTTGTATTAGGAGTAAGTTTACAACATTGATCCGGGGGGAGGATCTGACTAAGCAAACGCTGCTGGATGGATCTCGCGAACAAATCCGATCCCGTAGCCCAACCACCAGGCGATACCAACATGGAAAGACTTTTCATCGGTAAGAGGTTTTAGCTAGCAAAATCTCTGTCTCTCCTCGTGCGGAGTTTTCCACGACAGCTTTCCCCACGGCAAAAAAGGAGTATGAGATGTTACAACCTAACAAGTGGATTTTATCCCACAAATCATTGAGTGATATGCTATCTGTTGAGTTTCCAAGTTTTCAATTATACTGTTTTCAGTATTACTTGTCGGTACAATTTCTAAACGATACACATTAATGTTGAAAACAACTCCAAAATTTAATTTAATTTTAACATCCATAATTCTGTTCACAAAAGCTATTTCATTTGCAACATTGTCAGAACAATAGACATAATAATGTGAGTAGGTGTATAAAATAATCAAAGATTTTATAACAAACGAAATTCACATTAAATTCCGGCTAAAACGTTAACAAAAACATCTCGTATCGCAAAATAATATCTATTATGTGGCAATATTAATTTTATCATGTTTTATTAGCGTAGCTTACATTCCATTATCGAACGATATTCTAGCGTATATAACAAACCTTAATTAGACACGAGCTCGCATCAACATTACAGCTAATATAAAACAAACTTTGCACATAAATTTATAATTTTCGCGCTGCTACCCCCCATGAGAGTGCGAACTGTGCTTTCAATTTGCATCTAAAGCCGGGAACTCACTAGTAAGGTGTAACCATAACCACACTAATATCACAGAGTAACCATAGTATGTTATTACCGAGCAGACCAGCAATCGTGCGATAAGGGGTGACGAACGATCCGGGATCTCCTTAGTAATGCCTGGACATTTAACATGAGATAAAAGGTGTCGGTCAAGTAAACTTTCACAAGTACTTTTGAATCGTCGGATGCATATACCACTGGTTCGAAATGCCTTTCCTACCGAACCAGTCTATCCAGTGTTCGTTTAGAGCACCACGATGTCGGATGAAGTGTTAATCACGTCTTGTGATGTGAATTTATTAATAGAGGCTTATAAATTCGTAAGTAGGTAACTGAGAGTGACTCCATTGAGCGTCTTGTAGTGTAACGATCGACCGACCAAATTGACCGGTGGCGGTCCTTTGTACGAGTGTACTACACTATCGGCCAGCAAGGAGAAGTACCGAATGATTGTGAGGCGTGTAGCATCTGCCCCCAAAGAGTCACTTCGTGATGACCACGACTGTTATATCAGGTGTGTTATGATGAAGAAGTTAGGTTACAAGTAAAGACCTTCCGCACAAGTAACACGAGCAGTGCGACTGCCCTTTGATCGGCAAAAATCGACAATCATCGGCTCATCGCGAGTGCAGCGCGTTTGACTCGCAAACCACGTACAGTAAGCAACAAAGCTAAGTTTGCACCCGTTCATAGTCGCTTGTAGGTACAGTACGCGGCAGAAAGTAATGTACATCGGCATTTAGAATGACGTTTCGGCTCTGTAGAGCGTTGTCTCTATCACTAATACCTATGTGACGTTTTGTCGGTCTCAACGACAGAGATAATGCTCTACAAAACCGCTATCTCTCTCTAAATGTCTATGTTACTTTCTGCCGCGTACTGTAACCAGCGGGTACAAACCTAGTTTTGTTGCTGACTGTACCTACTTACTATGGTTTTTGGTAACGGTGACGTGCAACGGTTACGACTCGCTAGTGAGTACCCGGCTTAACTTGCGAAAACCTTTTGATAAACACAGAAAACGTATACATTAATTTAAAAGTGTTATTAAGTACTGGAAGTTAGAAACTTACACCTTATATAATATTTGTGTTTACGCCATGAAATATATTCGTAATTTAGAAACTTTGATAATAAACCAAAGAAAATATTATGTTATCAAATTACTAAACTTTGACCATATTTGCTGAATTACTAAAATTATTTTTTACACTTTGTGCCATTTACTCCCCTACTTAAAAAACACATCGCAATTACTTACAAGCCAAAAAATTTCATATATTTAAAAAAAAATCTAAATTCAAGCGGACGAAGTCGCGGACATCATAGTATAATACTAGCTTATGCTCGCGACTTCGTCCGCGTGGACTACAAAATTTCAAAACCCTATTTCACCCCCTTAGGAGTTGAATTTTCAAAAATCCTTTCTTAGCGGATGCCTACGTCATAATAGCTATCTGCATGCCAAATTTCAGCCCGATCCGTCCAGTAGTTTGAGCTGTGCGTTGATAGATCAGTCAGTCAGTCAGTCAGTCAGTCAGTCAGTCAGTCAGTCAGTCAGTCAGTCAGTCAGTCAGTCAGTCAGTCAGTCAGTCAGTCAGTCAGTCAGTCAGTCAGTCAGTCACCTTTTCCTTTTATATATATAGAAATAGAAGATATTTTTTATTTTATTTTTAGTGTTTGAGATTATTGAAATTGGCTATTATTACTTTTTAGATTTTTATATAGGGAAATTTCCTATTTCTCTGTGCATTAAAGATTTTTGGCCATCTTAATAAGGGGCATAAGTGATCCAGTAAGGTGGTCAAAAAATGGTTTTGAACTAAATGTTAAGAAACCAAGAGGCATAATAATTATATATCCTAAGGCCTCAACTTTCTTCAAAAGAGAATAGGTAATGTATGCAAATGAGTACAACTTTATTCCCTTAAAGCTGTTGGGGATACTTTGACCGTTTGATAAGTAAGAGGGGGAACCAACTTCCCATTGGGTTACGACTTCCTCCAAGTAATATGCAGATCTCTTTAATGTAATAAACATTTCAGAATTTACAGCGTCCCTTTTAAGGATAACAGGAGTAAATGTTTCACTTCATCTTTATTAAGCTCATTTCATAATATCTTTGGCCGTTTTCGTTTAAGATCAATTTGGAAATACCTATTTTAACATTTCTAATGTGCTTACTTACCTAATTAATTAATTAAAGTACGGAAGCAGCTTTGTTCTTCAGAAAGCTTCGGAATGAGTTGCTTAACGGCTTCATGATTTTGTAAAGTGGCGATAGTAAAAAGAATACCCGACTGAGTTTGTGGTAGAAGGGCAGGCAGAAGTCCGTAGAGATTTTTTCCTCCCCCGAAGAAAAAAAAAAAAAAAAAGTTTGTGGTAGGCTGATCTCAGACCCGGGCGCATTTGGAACCCTCGTAGCTTTAGTTTTAAGTTCGCGTAAAAATTATCACCACTATATCATCATCATCTTACAAACGCAACAACCGACCATCAAAAAGTGTAATTTATTACTTATTTTGAATAAAACACAGTTCTTTAATTCTTTACATTTAAAATTTGGACTGAAATATTGTTAGCTTATTGAAGTTAGTTTAATGAATTAGACAATATTTGACTCATCCGATGTCACGCGATCTGTGGCGGGGAAGCCATCTTGAATCGATTTGTATAAATACCAGTGTTTGAAGGTTTTTAAGCAGTCTCGTTCCGACTCGAGACTCGACGACTATTAAATACTTTTGTGTTAAGTCGATATTTTGATTAAGTGGTTACAATAGCAATTGTGCCCTAATCAAGTTAATATTGCAGTTAGGTTATAATAAAGATTAAATCTCTCGATTAGCCTCTACGCCTTGTGATCTATATCCACGTGCAAGCTTTATATGAGGGAACATTTTAATAACTTATAAAATTAGTTAAATTTAACCTGCTTTTCTGACTTACGCTTAAAATATAGAAGGCAAAATAGTAATATTAGTTGCTTAAAATCAAAATTATTATACAATCCAAAGTTTCCAGGCAGGAAAGGTTTTTAGAAAAAAATGTTCGTATCGCGAGTTACTTTACGTTCTCGGTTGAGCTGAGCGACTCAGCTATATCGGTTACTCTGGTTCTCCTACAGATATCCTCATTTCTGAATACTTAGATCACATAGAAAAAACCGGCCAAAAACACTGTCAAATAAAACGTAAGATTTTCTCAATCTTTAAGATGTTTTTAGGGTTCCGCACCCAAAGGGTAAAACGGGACCCTATTACTAAGACTCCGCTCTCCGTCCATCTGTCTCTCTGTCACCAGGCTGTATCTCATGAACCGTGATAAACAGTAAAAATTTTCACAGATGATGTATTTCTGTTGCCACTATAACAACAAATAATAAGAATTTAAAAATGACGGCCATGAAAATTAAAAAACCGGCCCAGTGCGAGGCAGGCTCGCGCAATGAGGGTTCCGTACTACAGTCGTATTTTTTCGACTTTTTGCACGATAATTCAAAAACTATGATGCATAAAAAAAAAAAAACTGTTTTAGAATGTACAGGTGAAGACTCACTCTCACTTCGAAAGTTGAAAATACTAATTATTGTGGTCATCCACAATTTAATTTTTTTTTGTGATCTAACCCTAAATTCACGGTTTTCAGATTTTTCCCCAAATGTCAGCTATAAGATCTACCTACCTACCAAATTTCATGATTCTAGGTCAACGGGAAGTACCCTGTAGGTTTCTTGACAGACAGACGGACAGACAGACAGACAGACAGACAGACAGACAGTCAGACAGACAGACAACTAAGTGATCCTATAAATCCCGAAAATCAGCGCTGCAGTCGACCGACTGCAGCAATAAGCTGAGGCAGCGCCCCGTTCGGCCAAGATAGACACTAAGCTAGTTTTAAGAAGTGGGTGCCTGGGTCTTGGGGAACCAGGGAGCATGGACACTGGTCGGCTCCTTGGTTCCCCAAGGACTACGACACCCTACCTGTTTCTACCTATTTGTAAATTTGGCTGAATAAAAGGTTTTTATTATTATTATTATAAGGGTTCCGTTTTTCCTTTTGAGGTACGGAACCCTAAAACCTCCAAAAAAAGCTCTCTTAATCGCCCGTTGAGTGACTCTGAGCTTTCTTAATATGAGGCCCATAGTTAGCAACTGTGTCCGAGACACAGTACTTTTCGAAAACTTTGGTCTTCAAGCACTTATTCAATACTAGCTGACGCCCGCGTCTTCGTTCGCGTGGAATTAGGTTTTTAAAAAACCCGTGGGAACTCTTTGATTATCCGTGATCAAAAGTAGCCTACGTCACTCTCCAGGTCTTTATCTACACCCATGCAAAAATCACGTCAATCCGTTGCACCGTTGCGACCTGATTGGAGGACAAACCAACAAACAAACACACTTTCGCATTTATAATAAGGGTACTTATACGATATCTACTTTTATTTATGAAAATGGATTACCCTTACCTGAAATTCTATTTTACACCTATCACTCTTATTTTACTGCCATATTCTGACATGACGTCTTAGCGTCACAGGCTTGATGTGAAAGTATCAAGTCTTCCTCAAGGTCTTATAAAAGTATGATCCATAATATATTATATTCGTCGTCACTTACTGTCAGGAGCACACCTGCGCTAGAACGACGCCTAGAAGCCTCGAAAATGGGTGACGCTTTGATAATTTAATATTTCGTTTCGGCTTAGTTCGCGATGAATTTTAAAAGTGCTAAGGTTATATTTGACAGTTGGCAGCACTTCTTGAAAATATTTAATAAAAAAATATTTAAGAAAAATATTTTCACGGTATATAAGGATTTGGGACTCATAAGCGAGCGACTGATAACCTAGTGGTTAGGACGTCAGCCTTCTAATCGGAGGTCGGGGGTTCGACCCTGGGCACGCACTTTTAACTTTTCGGAGTTATGTGTGTAAACTAAATATCACTTGAAACTAAATGATAAAAGAGTGTGGATTTGACTTGCAGCTCGTTACAGCAACGCGCTGGACTGCAAATACTTTTTATACATATTATCTAATATTATCTAAATATATAAAACGAAAAGGTGACTGACTGACTGACTGACAGACTGACTGACTGATCTATCAACGCACAGCTCAAACTACTGGACGGATCGGGCTGAAATTTGGCATGCAGATAGCTATTATGGCGTAGGCATCCGCTAAGTAAGGATTTTTGAAAATTCAAATCCTAAGGGGGTGAAATAGGGGTTTGTAATTTGTATAGTCCACGCGGACGAAGTCGCGAGCATAAGCTAGTTATATCACAATATTGTATATCAAATCTTTGAAATGAGCAACCGCCGAGTTTCTTGCTGGTTCTTCTCATTAGGAAAGACATTCCAAACCAGTGGTAGATGCATCTGACGATTTTCATCAAAAATACTTGTTAATGTTTAATTGAATAAAAAATATTTTTTATTTATTTTTGAAACAAAGTCTTTTTGTACATTTTGAAAAAATACTTAAGAGAAGTCACCCTAGCGCGGTCCCCAGCGCTTTCCATACAAACTTAGTTTGATTTTCATTTTGATATTAACCAACTGAACTCAATGAAATATTGTAAACACATTTTAAAAACAAATATCTGTGTCTGTTAGTTTTTGACGTAACCAAATTATAGTGAAGTTGTAACTTTTTACTAATGAATGGCCAAATTAATTATTAAAGGTAATTTTATGAAACGTACAGGCGTGACTGACAATACCGGAGGGAGTAGATTCTCCATAACAGATAATTTAGGCCTTAGATAAATAATATTCTATTTAGGCATTGTAAAATTGCCGTTTGAGAGTCATTTTAGAAACTGCAAAAATCCATACTAGTCTATACCAATATAATCTATATATATAAAAGGAAAAGGTGACTGACTGACTGACTGATCTATCAACGCACAGCTCAAACTACTGGACGGATCGGGCTGAAATTTGGCATGCAGATAGCTATTATAACGTAGGCATCCGCTAAGAAAGGATTTTTGAAAATTCAACTCCAAAGGGGGTGAAATAGGGTTTTGAAATTTTGTAGTCTACGCGGACGAAGTCACGAGCATCAGTCAGTCAGTCAGTCAGTCACTTTTCCTTTAATATATTTAGATAATACTAGTCATCAAATAAAAACACGGTAATAATTACCTAAATGAAACTTTTATCAACCACTACGAATACATTTAATACAATCACAATTGTTTGAAAGGACAATAATTATTGTAATAACTGTCCGTTATTACGTTACTCGCCCGTTGAGTGATTATTTCAATTGTGGCATAAGAGCCAGCGCGTGCCAGACCTTCCTTATTTCATAAAAGCTGAAAGTTTCTCTGGGTATTGTCCCAATACTGGGAGGAACGTTTGTTTGGGTCTAATTTTTTTTATATTCTTTGGAGAATATTATTAGAAATCAAGTCATACATTGCCAGACACGTAATATGATGGCAACCCCCTGCTAGACACCTTTATTTAATAAGTTAGGTGAGCGCTGTGGTCTTGATGACGACCTCCCTGGCGCAGTGGTGAGGGCTGTGGTCTTAATAGTGGGAGGTCCCGGGTTCGATTCCTGGCAGGGGTTTGGAATTTTATAATTTCTTAATTTCTGGTCTGGTCTGGTGGGAGGCTTCGGCCGTGGCTAGTTACCACCCTACCGGCAAAGCCGTGCCGCCAAGCGATTTAGCGTTCCGGTACGATGCTGTGTAGAAACCAAAGGGGTATGGGTTTAATAAAAACTGCCATACCCCTTCCAGGTTAGCCCGCTATCATCTTAGACTGCATCATCACTTACCACCAGGTGAGATTGCAGTCAAGGGCTAACTTGTATCTGAATAAAAATAAAAAAATAAAGTTATTTACGTTTTTTTTTTTAGATTTAAGTTTTTTTTAAAGATTAATTGAATAACCTTACCTAATAGTTTTATAGATATTAAAATTACTGCAATTACAAACAAATAGATATATCAAGTTACTTATGTTATAATAATAATAAAAATTCACGTTTAAGGGTGTCTGGTAATGCATGACGTGATTTTTAATAATATATTGAAGGAAAAAAAATAGACTTTATACTTTGACGTAAGATTTTTTACACCTTTATTACCTGTTATGTCCTTAAGCAGCCATGATCCAAACAAACGTTCCTTCCAGAGACGGGGACAATACGCAGAGACACTCTCAACTTTTATAAAATAAGGAAGGTCTGGCACGCGCTGGCTCTCTCTCTATTAGAGTCGTGCATAAAATAATAGTTAACTCTAATACCATTTACGATCGAATTTAACTCAATTATTACAATTGACACAATGAATAAGCCTTTCCTACACTTAATGAGCGAGGATGATACGATATCACTACCCATATTATAAATGCGAAAGTGTGTTTGTTTGTTTTGGTTTATTGGTTCGTTGGTTTGTTCTTCAATCACGTCGCAACGGAGGAACGGATCGACGTGATTTTTTGCATAGGTATAGTTTAAGACCTGGAGAGGACATAAACTACTATTTATCCTGGAAAATCAAAAAGTTCACACAGAACTTTTAAAAACCTTAAACCACGCGGACGAAATCGCGGGCATTAATTAGTTTATTTTATAATTTAAGGTCCTCACACATAGAGCATGACTGAGTATGGGTCCATTGATCAGTTAAAACTAAAGGTTGACGCCTTTTCATTTTTTTTTTTAAGAATATTAGCCATATTAAATGACTAATATTCCCCTTTCCTCTCCAATTAAGCGTCAGGCTTGTGCTAGGAGTAGGTACGACAATAGTGCAACGGGCGGGGTTTGAACCGTCGACCTTTCGGTTTTCAGTCCACTCCTATACCGGTTGAGCTATTGAGGCTCTCAAACTGTATAGTACGCTTTTTTTCAGTTACAAGTTAGCCCTTAACTGCAATCTCACCTGAAATATTACCAATAAATGGTAATATTTCAGTCATCGATGCAATACTACATCTACATATACGAAAGCAAAAGCTGACTGACTGACTGACTGACCGATAGCTACTTAATATGACGTAGGCATCCGCTCAGAAAGGATTTTTGAAAATTCAACCCCTAAAGGGGTGAAATAGGGGTTTGAAATTTGTGTAGTCCACGTGGACGAAGTCGCGAGCATAAGCTAGTAAGATATAAAATTACGCTATAGGTTAAATTTTTCAGTTCAATTTCCAGCTATTATCCAGCTCCAATATGTTTATAGTGCAGGGACTGATCGCAGATAGAAGAGAAAGAGAGAACAAAAAAAAATCCAGCTATTATGAAAGTTTTCCACTTAGCTCAACTACTTCAACCACTAATTGAATGATTGCGCCAAATTATGTTATTGTGAATCTTTCTTAATGGAATAGAGTTCTCTTCATTTATAAGAATCATGGGGTTATTCAAAGGGCGGACCAACAAATTCCTGAAAGGCCGGCAATGCATTGGTGTTTCCTCTGCCGAATGCAAATGTTCATGCCTTTTTTGCATATCATTCACTTTGTTCATGCATAATTACGCCTCAGGAAAGTCCAAAAGTCATTTGTGGGTATGGGTATAACCTTTTATACTAAAATCCCGCAAACTATTTTGGACTTACCTTTGCACAAGTTTAAAAAATCTATTAAAAATATGCTCCTGAAAAAAGCATATTACACAATTGAAGATTATCTAAATGATAAAAGAACGTGGATTTGACCTGCAGCTCGTTCCAGCAACGCACAAGACTGCAAATACTTTTTTATACATGGCATAATCTTGTACCTATATCAAATATTTGAAATGAGCAACCGCCGAGTTTCATGCTGGTTCTCGGTAGGAAAGGCATTCCGAACCAGTGCTAGATGCATCCGACTATTCGAAAGTACTTGTAAAAGTTTATTTGAATAAAAAAGAGTTTTATTTATTTATTTATTTATTTACATGGGCGGCAGTAATCACTTTACATCAGGTAACCCGCTTGCTCGTTTGCTCGCCATTTTAAATTAAAAAAAATCCAAAATTGGGTTTAAACTTTCTTTTGTGTTTTTAACCGACTTCAAAAAAAGGAGGAGGTTCTCAATTCGTCGGAATCTTTTTTTTTTTTTTTTTTTTTTTTATTTTTTATGTATGTTCCCCGATTACTCGAAAACGCCTAGACCGATTTTGAAAATTCTTTTTTTGTTTGAAAGGGTATACTTCAAAGTTGGTCCCATTTCAATTTGGTGAAGATCTGATGAACATCTTCGAAGATAGATACTGGAACTCCTCAACGGATAAGAGTAAATTGCTCGCGGTCAGTGTAATAGCTCAGTAAACAGTAGACTTTTAACCAGTCATAGCATAATTCCATGGGGCCACTAAAAATTGTGAAATAAAAAATTTTTAGAAAAAAAATAAAAACCGACTTCGTTACACAAACACTAAAAATTGAAAAATAATTTAATTTATTACCGAATATATTATGTATACAAGAGTTAATATAGTTCCATAATAATATTTTTTGGGGTCGGTGCCAATGAGGTGCCATGGTGGAGTCCCATAAAAATATGAAGTCTAGACGATTCGCGCAGCTAAAGCTAATTGGCACCGGCACCAAAAAGTATTATTATGGAACTATATTAACTCTTGTATACATAATATATTCGGTAATAAATTAAATTATTTTTCAATTTTTAGTGTTTGTGTAACGAAGTCGGTTTTTATTTTTTTTGTAAAATTTTTTTTATACCTATAAAAAGGAGAGGAATATTTGCCATAACATGGTCAGAAACTAGCCGTTTCTAACCGTATCATGGCGGTACGGAACCTCAAAAAAGGTCTAGAATGTCCAAATGAATCTCCGATAAGTATATTTGATTCATAGTATATTTAAAAAGGAATTATTTCCCCTTCAATAATCCCATTTTTCTAACTCAAGCTCCGCGATAGAGTTTGTTCCTAGTTTCTCATAAAATATAATAATACGTTTACAAAAGGCTTTGTCCAGAATTAAAATAAAGAAGCTTAGTTGGCTATTAGCGTCTTAAGGCCAGGCAAAAGGCTCTTTTAATCCTCTTTGTTGTAGTATGAAAATTGTTCACGAGACGTTTGCCTACAAAGCAAATGGAATCGAAAATAATTTAGCCTAGGTATACTTATAACATAGAGTAATTATTTGCCTCGCATGATATAATAATATTTATCCATCCTAATATTATATATGCTAAAGTGTGTCTGTCTGCTAGTTTTTCAAAAGCCATCCTTTTAACCGATTTTAACATAATTAATTGGTACAGAGCTTGTATTCCGGGGATGACAATAAGCTACTTTTTGTACCGGAAATTCAAAAAGTTCCCGCACGGGATTTTTACAGCTGAAACTACTAGACGGATCGGGCTGAAATTTGACATGGAGATAGCTATTATAATGTAGGCATCCGCTAAGAAAGGATTTTTAAAAATTCAACCCCTAAGGGGGTGAAATACGGGTTTAAAATTTGCGTAGTCCACGCGGAAAAGTCGCGAGCATAAGCTAGTAAGTAATAAAGCTGAATTTTTCGAAATCACTACAGGAAGGAAAATAAAAAGGATTTATACTTTTACTAAATGAAGCCGCGAGCGATTGCTTGATTGTCTTCAAGTATAGAAGGACAAACTGACTGACTGATGATTTTATACATATAAAGGTACGGCTCAAACCACTGGGTCTAGAAACCTAGGATTTTGCACGTAATTTATCTATGACGTATTTAGAAATGGATTTTTTAGAAATGCACGCACACAAAGTCGCAAGAATAAGTTAGTATCAGATTAGGTCTTTGTGAGTAATTTTTATGTTATTAATAGATCAGAAGATATATCATTAATACCTACCCACTCAAGCTTTGGCTCTTTGAGGATTTACCGATTTTTTAGGGTTCCGTACCTCAAAAGAAAAAGGAACCCTTATAGGATTATTCGTTGTATGTATGTCTGTCTTGTCGTATCTGTCAAGAAATCTAGAGGGTACTTCCCGTTGACTTAGAATCATGAAATTTGGTCTTATAGAACACGTAAGGGGTTAAATCCGAAAACCGTGAATTTGTGGTTACATCACCAAAAAAAATGTGTTCATGAACAAATATTAGTATTTTCAATTTTCAAAGTAAGATTACCATACTAAATAGGGTATCATATAAAAGGGCTTTACCTGTAAATTCTAAATGATTTATGTTTATGCTTAATAGTTTTTGTTTATTGTACAAAATGTCGAAAAAATACGACTGTAATACGGAACCCTCCGTGTGCGAGTCTGACTCGCAATTGGCCGCTTTTTTCACCCATTCATTAATAGACTCTGCTATTTGAGGATCAATTATTTAATAAGACTGTCTAGTTTTTATTTTAGTATTAATAAAATTCTAGACTATTGTTAATAAAATTCTATACTATCTTTGTCACAGTCTTATCAAATGGGAAAAAAGAAAATATGATATTATTAAGTACTAGCTTATTCCCGCGACTTCGTCCACGTGGACTACCAAGGTTTTTTCTAGAACGCAGACCCCAATAAATTATTTTTATAATTTTCATCCGAACAAATCCGTCCGGGGCGGTTCAGCAACTTATTAATAACAAAAAAAGATTCCGACGAATTGAGAAACTCCTCGTTTTTTGAAGTCGGTTAAAAGAGTCTAAGAAGGGTTCCGTGTGTGTTATAGCGGTAATAGAAATACACGATCTCTGAAAGCTCTGTACCTATTGCAGTTCATGGATAAAGCCAGCTGACAAACAGACAGACGGACGGAAGGCAAGCGGAGGCTTAGTAAAAGAGTCCCATTGGTGCCCTTCGGGTACGGAATCCTATAAAGTATATTTTTCGCTACTCTTGCACTGGATTCTATTTTAATACAACAATAGACACTTGGCTTACACGTTGTCCAAACAGGACTAATCCATACCTACGATATACTCAAAGAGGAACATATCAAATTAAGTTAGGTGCCTCCTTGTACCGTAGCCAAAGATATTACCTTTAGGATAGAGCGGCTATTTGTACCTTATACGTTTCAGCAAGAGAGTAAGTACTCTGTCTAACGAAAGCTGAAATTGAAAAATGGCAGGAAAGTAAAAAACTAGGTCATGTATCTTTGATAAAATATCAGTACCCATATTTTAATAGAGAATATACAAGTTTGATAGAATTGTTTGGTTTATGCTGTCCTAATATATTTTAACAATGAGAGTGAGTGTCAAATGCGTTACGTTTATTTCTAGTTATTCCAGGGATATATTTTAATTTGCCGCTATTTTTTACTCTCAGCTTTAATTAGATATTTTCTGTTTACATTACCATGACATGACATAACGTAGATGTATCAGCTTGTTTTCTGTAAACGTAAAATTTAAAACTAAATATTTTACAAGTACATGCATTGTTTCTAAACAGTCTTAATTCCAAATATACTTATCTAAGGTTACCTTATGATCCGCGGGGTGGTTACGTCAAAGGTTGCAGTAGCGACAGCAACGTGACAGCAGTAGCAATGCGACAGTTCATTTGCTGTCTCTCTTCTTCTTTTTCTTATTTTGCTTTGTGGCTATTGCTGCCTCTCTCTAGCCGGACATTTGACAGCAATGATCGCGAGATTTACGCCTGTCGCAAGCCTGTCGCGAGATACGTAATCACCCCGCTGATCTGAGAGCGATCAAGGTTTGGTAATATCCCATAATATTCCCTGCAAAGCACGGTATGTGAACTAGAGGTGTCAAAAAATAATGTACCTAATAAATTTATTAAATATATAAATGTATTCAAGATATTCGTTTTTAGATTAAAACAAAATTGAATACAATATATAATAAGTAGTGAAAATTTGAGGAAATCCTTCCTAAAAAATAACTCAGGCGTTCGATCTTTGATACGCCGCGCGCGGCGCGACCGAGCGACGATATTAGAATAAAATATATTAGGTAGGTACAGCTGAATACAAATATCGTCGCGATTCGACGGTGAATAATTATTACATCGAATTTTCGTATTGGCCTGTTACATGTTGACTGTGATGATACGAGTATGCGGCTAGGATTTTTATCATTTTGTTTGTTTCGTAATAAATTTTGAATGCAGTTTTATTTATTTGTGAACTTGAGTGTCGATAAATATTTAATGCGAATAATTGTAATGTAGATTAGGCAAAATAATGTAGATTAGGTACATTTTTGTGTTGTGATAGATTTGTGTCGCGCGTTAATAATACCTATTATAGTAGATTTGTTCTTTTTGGAAATACTTGCGTCATTTTATAAATCGTATGAGAAAATGTTTTTCAAAGTGTAGGTATTATCATACATTTAAGTATTATAGGTAATAGGTTAGGTACGTGAAGTGGTATTGTTCTTTTTAGAAATCATCATCATCATTTTATAATTCGTATGATAATAAATATGTAGAAATGTATAATAATAAATATAGTAGTTACCTACTAAAAAGATTTTTTTATAGGTAACTAGGTAAACTTACCTACCTATTGTATTGTAGGTATCTACTTGACATTGCTTTATCGTTTTACTTGTTTTTATTTTTACATACATAGGTAGGTACTAGGTACTGTATTCCGCGACAGGTTGAGATGGCAATCGGGGTATGAGGCGGGGGTGACACCCCGCACACCCGCACGTCACCCTCGCTCGCCCGCACTGGGTTAGCACAGGGGCCGTGCGGGTGTGCGGGGCATTCCCTCCCCGATTGCCATTTCGACCTGTCGCGAAGGTATGGATTGGGTACCTATTAAGAGTAAAATTTAAAATTTAAATCAATCGAGTTAAATACAAGCTATACCCTAGTTCTCGACCTTATTGACGGTTATGAGAAAGTTGTTTTTTGTCATATTCTTGTTCAGTAGGTATCATTCATAGATTGTTAAAATGTTGTTCCCTATGTCAATAAGGTCGGAAATCGCTTGCACCCATTTATCTGCTTGCGCCTCATGGTGAAATCGGTGCAAGCAAATCTCGACCTTATTGACGGTTATGAGAAAGTTGTTTTTTGTCATATTCTTGCTCAGTATAATTCATAGATTGCTAAAATGCTGTTTTCTGACGTATGTCAATAAGGTCGAAAATCGATTGCACCCATTTTTCTGCTTGCGCCTCACGGTTCAAGCAATTTTTTTTTTGTAACAAAATAATGTAACGTTAATAATTATTAAATATTTGTCTGTAACACGTGATAATATTGTGATACACACATGAACCTGTATTTGACACCTCTAATGTGAACGAGAAAATCGAGTCTGAAATGTTATAAATGATTGGCGCGCTTTATGATTTTGTCACTTTGTCCTATCTGTTACTTACATGACGCTCAAATATCTTGGGCAATTTCTAATGCCATTAAGGCCCAATATTTATCCAACGGAAGAGAAACAGTAGACAGGAATTACACGCAACTTCACAAGACTATAACTACCTACTGTTATACATATCATCATGATCAACCCATCACCGGCTCACTACAGAGCACGGGTCTCCATAGTCTACCACGCTGGCCATGTGCGGATTGGTAGACTTCACACACTCTTGGCGAAAATATACCTACCTAAATCCTCTGTATTCACTACCCTGTGGGAATCGCGGGAAATCCGGTTTTACACCTTGTCTATATTAAAAGGGGAAGCTCGGTACAAAATTTATTCTTTTTAGTTTCAAGGATTTTGTTTGGGTGCAGCAAGTAAATGAGTCATGACTTTCTATGTATATTATCTACTAATTCTTAGCATTTCAGTTGGTATCATCTTTTCTGAGTAAAATATAAATTTATGAAAATCATTTATGGTAAAATAAATTGGCCTTATTTCGTGCCTAGTAATAACTTATTGAATTAATATTTATCATTATTGCCAAGTTTGTTACTAAGAACACCCACAGCAAAGGCTAATGTTTCGCTTAATTTAATTGCACGCAAAGTTTACACAATCAGAAAATTCTGCGAGCGGGCGTCTACGAAACTTGCCACCATCGAAGATACCAGACCAAATATTTTATTAAGAGAGTCGTTTAATACAGGAGGGTAGAAAAGTTGATATATTAATTAACTAGTGAATAAGTCCGCCAGGCCGAAGAGTCACTCCGTTCCACGCAGGCGCATTAAGGATCTGTCAAGATACGCCCTTAACTAGTGTGAACTCGGCATTCGGGTATATCGCACGACTTTCGGCCTGTGCTTCTCAATTTGCGATGTTTTACTATCACACAAACAAAAAATCGAACTGTAATGGATACGGTGATAAAAGTTGTCGTGAACACGGACGAAAAGTGTAGTCGGTTATTTACGAAGTTTCACTAAATTATACGTGTGTTTGCAAACTATTCGGGTTATATCAATAAGTTTTTCGGGATTCACGCGTTGTGTCATTGAAGTGGTCGTGTTGTGTGTCGGATGATGGACGAGGAAAGTTTATCTCAGTTCACGGTGAGTGGGTGTTTTTAACAGGTTTTTAGGTTTTCAGATTTGAAATCCGTTGGTGAAATTATGATTTATCGCCTTACCGTTTCATACTATACGGCTTTTATATTAGTTTCGGCTAAAAATATTTTGTTACCTATTTACCTAAATCATTCATGTGTGTTTTTTTATAATCGTCTGCCGTTAGTAAGAATGTAAAATATGACATGATGACAGTTTAAAAATTACTTTCCTACGTAAAAACGTTTAGCGCAAAAGTTAATAAGAAAAAGGATATAAGTACGTAATCTACGTGAAAGTAAAAAATATCCAATTAAAAAAGACGTTTACAAAATATTAAAAATTCCTCAAACTTTTGCGAGATTAAAAATTCCTTTTAATTCAAAATTTTGGCTTGCAAAAGCTAGGCGACGAAAAATATAAATAAAGCTGCGTAAAATTCTACAAAATGTTGTGAAAGTTTTATTAAATCATTCTTTTCGGAGTTTCGGGAGTCGATTTCATTTTTCGTAAACGATTTCACGTTCGAGGGGAAATATATTTTCATTGAAAGTTGTGATGAAAGTTTTATAAGGCAATTATAGGAAATCACGTGATCGGTTGAAGGTTAAATGTTCGGCTCGTATTAAAAAGAGAATCTGATAAGGGTTTGATTATAATCCACCCTCATTACCATTTAGATAGGTTCCTCTACTTGGAATAGGCGCAAGCTACATAATTGAAATGGGGTGATTATTTATTACCTGTGGTATTGGCGGATATTCGTCATCATCATCAACTTCAACTCAACTCTTCACTGGCCCACTACTCGGGCACTACACTGATCATTCTCTCTCTGAATGAGAAGAGTTAAGGCCATAGTATATCATGCTATGGTCAAATTCAGTTTGGCAGTATTCTTTGAAGAGATTATTTAGACTAGTCTAAGGCGGCATATAATGTTTTCTGTCACGTAATCAAATGACATTATAATTCCAAAAAGTAAAAAGCGAGTGTCCAGTATCGAACCACTTAGCCCCCTAATAGACTTACCTTTTAATTTAGGCCATCACCGACTAGATCGATATTAGTAGGCTGGTTTTATAAAACTATCGACTTAATGTCTGGGCAAATCATAGGAACTGTAAGGCCCGGTTTTTTTTTTCATTATAGGCAAATGCTTGACCACAATCACACCTGATGAAAACTGATGATGAGGACTAAGATGGGACGCGTTTACGTAGAAGATGCATATTCACTTTTGTTTTAAAGATACCCGGGTTGTAAATGGTAGGAGACACAGATCGTGGAAGTTTATTACAAACCTTAGCCATGCGTATGAGGAATGATGACGCAAAGCGTTTCGTGCGTGTTGATGGAATGTCGATAACATAAGGATGGAAACTCGCCCGACGTCTTGCGGGACGGTGATAAAATGGTAAAGGGGGGACAAAATCGAAAAGTTCCTGAGCAAAATTCTCCTCTCCAAAATTATCTTCTCTACCGGCCAAGTGCGAGTCAGGCTCGCGCAATGAGGGTTCCGTACTACAGTCGTATTTTTTCGACATTTTGCACGATAATTCAAAAACTATGATGCATAAAAATAAATAAAAATCTGTTTTAGAATGTACAGGTGAAGACCTTTCATATGATACCCCACTTGATATAGTCACTTACTTTGAAAGTTGAAAATACTAATTATTAGATCATGACCACAATTTAATTTTTTTTTGTGTGATCTAACCCTAAATTCACGGTTTTCAGATTTTTCCCCAAATTTCAGCTATAAGATCTACCTACATGCCAAATTTCATGATTTTAGGTCAACGGGAAGTACCCTGTAGGTTTATTGACGGACCGACAGACAGACGGGCAGACAGACAGACAGACAGACAGACAGACAGACAACAAAGTGATCCTATAAGGGTTCCGTTTTTCCTTTTGAGGTATGGAACCCTAAAAATGAATCGCTAAATGAGTTGCTGATCGCAAATCTCGAGAACAGCTGAACCGATTTCGCTAATTCTTTTTTTATAATATTCTTTAGTACTCTTAGTAATATTCTAAGTACGTGGATGGTTCTTACGAAGAGAAATTTTTTAAAAATTTAAATCGACTGTTAGGCGGTACGAAGTTCGCCGAGGCAGCTAGTATCCTATACAATCCACTATCCACTGTCGTGGAGATAGACGGAAATGTGTTTAACAGACCATGATCTTGTAAAATCTTTTAACGTCGTCTATTCACAACCTGATTTGTCTGCTAAACGTATCTCCACCCTTCCCCGCTCCGATAGATAGCGGTAGGTCGATTTCGTACAACCTGCGTCAATCATTATTACAATCGCAATTGTTGTGATTGGCTGAATTTGTGCGATTCTTGTTACATCAATGTATTGTAGCCAATAGTAAGCAAGCCTTAACCAATCAAATGTGATTACGATTGTGACTTTGTAGCTGTCATTCTACCGCAATCGATCTGCTCGCCTAACACTACTCTAATTTAAATATTAACTTTTATAAAAGGTGCTTGATACTTCGTTTGAATGAGTGTAATGCAGGTAAAATGTGAAAACTAAATCGTCTCTAGTGTTTAAGTGCTACTTAAATATTAAGCGAATACTTTGGCAACCACTAATCACTTAGTTAGTGCTTGAAAGCTTCTCAAATATGACGTTGCAAGCCAGTTTTTAACCTCTACACACTGTCAAATAAAACGTAAGATTTTCTCAATCTTTAAGATGTTTTTAGGGTTCCGTACCCAAAGGGTAAAACGGGACCCTATTACTAAGACTCCGCTGTCCGTCCATCTGTCTCTCTGTCACCAGGCTGTATCTCATGAACCGTGATAAACAGTTAAAATTTTCTGTATTTCTGTTGCCACTATAACAACAAATAATAAGAATTTGAAAATGACCGCCATGAAAATTAAAAAACCGGCCCAGTGCGAGGTAGGCTCGCGCAACGAGGGTTCCGTACTACAGTCGAATTTTTTAATATTTTGCACGATAATTCAAAAACTATGATGCATAAAAATAAATAAAAACCTGTTTTAGAATGTACAGGTGAAGACCTTTCATATGATACCCCACTCGATATAGTTATCTTACTTCGAAAATTGAAAATACAAATTATTAGTTTATGACCACAATTTAATTTTTTTTTAACCACAAATTCACGGCTTTCAGATTTTCCCCTAAATGTCAGCTATAAGACCTACCTACCTGCCAAATTTCATGGTTGTAGGTCAACGGGAAGAACCCTGTAGGTTTCTTGACAGACAGACAGACAGACAACAAAGTGATCCTATAAGGGTTCCGTTTTTCCTTTTTGAGGTACGGAACCCTAAAAAAGTTAAAAAGTGTCATTATGTTGAGCTGTGCACCCATTTGGGGTGGTGACAGAGATGAAAATGTTACATTTGTACTTTGTTTTTATCTGTGACACCAACAACAAATAAATGCATTTCCTTTCTTTCTTTGCATTTCTTGAACGATGGTAAGGAACCCTTCGTGTGCGAGTTCGAGTCGCACTTGACCAAATTTTAATTAAAAATGTTGATGACAAGGTCGTTTGAACTTTAGGTAATGAACGGATTTTTTGAACCGAAGATAAAAATAGGTTTCACTTGAAACGACGACACTTTTTACGAACAATGGAAGCGTATTTTTGTACTTTTGTTGAAATACTTTGAAGAAAAAGAGCCTGAAACAGACGTTGAAGTATTTGGGAACTTTGTGCTTTTCGAATATTTTTGACGGTCTCCCTGGCGCAGCGCTGTGGTCTTATAAATGGGAGGTCCTGGGTTCGATTCCCGGCAGGGGTAATTTGGAAATTCATAATTTCTACATTGTTTCTGTTCTGATCTGGTGGGAGGCTACGGCCGTGGCTAGTTAGATTTAGCGTTCCGGTATTAGTTCACACGTCCCTCTTATTATTCTTATTTTTTTATCTCTACCTAAATAAGAAAATTCACTTTGACTAATTGCATGAGAAATTTCTCTTCAAAAATCTCTACTAAGTAGTCTCAGAAGCTCAACGATGAAAGAGGGAACTAAAATCCAAAGGGTCCATGGTTCAACCCTCATCTGTTGCAATATTGTCATACTTATTAATTCACGAACAAAGAGAAACATTGGCTATTTAAACAGTCTACGTCATAATAGCTATCTGTACCCGTAGTATAAGATTTTACGTCTCACCAAACGAAACCAAATTCGAGAGTCGAAATACTTCCGCGTTACAGTAAAATGGACCTAAACAACCTTGAATTGAAGTCAAGTATTCAATGCCACTGATTTTAATTTCGCAATGTTTCCGCTTGGAGCGCTGGCTGTAGAAGTGTAGACAAACTTGAGCTTTAAAACAAGGCATTTAAGATCCAGTTTACTGTAACGCGGAAGTATTTCGACTCTCGAATTTGGTTTGGTTTGGTGAGACGTAAAATCTTGTACTACGGGTACTGCATGCCAAATTTTAGCCCGATCCGTCCAGTAGTTTCAGCTGTGCGTTGATAGATCAGTCAGCCAGTTAGTCACCTTTTCTTTTTATATATTTAGATTATGATTATAATATCAGTAGAAATAATAGGATATTATGAACATTTAATTTCCTCATAAAGTTGCCTAAATACAACGCAGAAGGTGTTAGCGTGTAACAATCAATAAACATTATGTAGGCTGACAGTGAATAGAAAATACACAACTACAGCCAACTAGGATGTTAATATCAATTAGTTTACAAAAGGAGCTTCAAATGGAAACGATATTGGGTGCTCCCACACGAGGCGTTTCGCACATCACTGAATGATATAATAGTGTGTGACGTAGCCTGAATATAATAAACCTAATGTAGGCACGTGTGGCCTATTCATAGTTTTGACAATGGACTAAGAGCCAACGAAGGTCTG
Organism: Maniola hyperantus; assembly: GCF_902806685.2. NCBI lineage: Eukaryota > Metazoa > Arthropoda > Insecta > Lepidoptera > Nymphalidae > Maniola > Maniola hyperantus. The sequence continues at coordinate 13,976,698 of NC_048541.1, read as the reverse complement.
GACCGTTTTCTTTCTATACCTATATAACAATGAATCGCTAAATGACGTGTTGCTGATTGCAAATCTTTAGAACAGCTGAACCGATTTCGCTAATTCTTTTTTTATAATATTCCTTCAAGTACGTGGATGGTTTTCACGGAGAGAAAAATTTAAAAAAATCCTGAAAAAGAATCGACTGTTAGGCGGTATGAAGTTCGCCGGGCCAGCTAGTATTTTATAAAAACTATAAGTTTCTGTACGTATTGTCCCCAACACAGGTAAGAACAACCAGCGACTATGAAGTTTGGATTGGCTCATGGTGGCTTTGTCAGTCTTTGAACAGTGCGTGTTGCCAGTGACGACATATGGATCGGAGACATGGTCGCTAACTATGGGCCTCATAAGAAAGCTCAGAGTCACTCAGCGAGCGATGGAGAGAGCTATGCTTGGAGTTTCTCTACGTGATTAAATCAGAAATGAGGAGATCCGTAGGAGAACTAGAGTAACCGACATAGCTCAACGGGTTACGAAGCTGAAGTGTCAATGGGCAGGGCACATAGTTCGTAAAAGCGATAGACGTTGGGGTCCCAAGGTGTTAGATAGCGATCTCGCACCGGAAGACGCAGTCTTGGAAGACCCCCCACTAGGTGGACCGACGACATCAGACGAGTCGCAGGGAACCGCTGGATTCAGCGTGGCGTGTGGAAGTCCCTACAAGAGACCTATGTCCAGCAGTGGACGTCTATCGTTGAGCTATGTAGATTTGCCTAGGTCTAGTCAAATTCCAAACATGTAAGAACACGTCTCTACAAGTTCAATATCATCTACATCACACGATAATTGATGATGCAAGAGTTCTAAATAGATAACAATTAAAATGGAGAATTCCACTGCACTTGACCCGCATATCCTTTTGATTGAAACTCACATTAACTGCGTTTATATGGCGACACTAAACATAACACAAATTTTTAATGCTTTTATAATGATCACCATCATCATTTATTTATTTTTTATTTTTACATCTTATTAGAACGGCAGTGCCACTTACACTAACTAGATAATTAATAATAAATTTAAACACAAATAAAGGTACAAGAAAAAAGACATAAAATACAAAACGATAAAAAATCAAAGGATTTTGAATATGTACGCTGAGAACATTGAATGACATATTCATGTAATGCTCTCAGCGTTCTTCAGTAACTCCCGAACCAGTATTATAGACCCATCATTAAATGGGGCCCATTGAGCATTATTGTCCAAAATCCAAATCATGATCAACCCATCGGGGTGAGCACGAATCTCCTCCCAGAATGAGAACAGTTTTTCTTCTTCACTCTGGGCTGGTTTCCGCTGGGGGAGGGAGGGGGGGGGGACTGACTCCTTTCGAAAGGACCGCGGAAGGGTTCAAAACTAGTCAGGCTAACGTCGACTAATACACGTGAGTAAGCCGGGTGTGAGATATGTACAAAATTTCATTTGTTTATTACAATACTTGAAATACACTAAAAACTGCATTTCTACCCCAAAATAGGCTTCAAATCCATTAGAAGTTGGAACACCCGAATACTGCACAGCACCGCGCACTAAGCCGAAACGGCAAGTAAAATTTATTTGCGACATTAGTGCCGCAGTGTAAACGGGGTTTTAGGCGTGTTGCCTCATATGCTGTTGCATATTAAGCAATTTGTCTTTGAAGCTTGTCGCCAAACGGTCGTTACCAGTCTTACTGGAGGCTGCACTGTGGAAGATACGGACATGTTTGCTTGTTTTGCACTTTAACTGTAAAATTGAATTGAACTGTATAATTGCGACAGGTCGAGGTGGCAATGGACGAGGGAACGCCCTGCACACCCGCACAGCCCCTGCGCTAACCCGATGCGGACGAGCGCGGGTGACGTGCGGATGTGCGGGGCGTCCCCACGCCTCGTACCCCGAATGCCATCTATACCTGTCGCAGACTAAGTATACCTAGATAGATAGAAAGATAGATAGAAATACTTTATTGCACACAAAAAATATTACATAACTATTACAGAAACTTAAACTAAAAAAAAATTATTGCTTTACCTAGATACTTAGTTATCGGTGAAAGAAAACATCGTGAGGAAACCTGCATGCCTGAGAGTTCTGACTTCTCCATAATGTTCTCAAAGATGTGTGAAGTCTGCCATTGCACTTGGCCAGCGTGATTTGTTATCATCATGATCAACCCATCGCTGGCTCACTACAGAACACGGGTCTCCTCTCAGAGTGAGAAGGGTTTTGGCCATAGTCTACAACGCTGGCCAAGTGCAGATTGGCAGACTTCACACACCTTTGAGAACATTATGGAGAACTCTCAGGCATGCAGGTTTCCTCACGATGTTTTCCTTCACCGTTAAAGCAAGTGATATTTTAATTACTTAAAAACACACATAATTTCGAAAAGTTAGAGGTGCGTGCCCGGGATCGAACCCTCGACCTCCGATTGGAAGGCGGACGTCCTAACCACTAGGCTACCACAGCTTATATACTATAGCCTAAGCCATTCTCATAATGAAAGGAGAGCCATACTAAGTAATGAGTCGGTGGTATGCGTTAATTGTAATTGATTTATCATGTCAACCCATCGCTGCGCCCACCCACTATTGAGTAAGGGATTTCTCAGAAGTTACCCTTCTCATACATAGTTCATAAAACCGATAGACGTTGGGGTCTCAAGGTGCTGGAATGGCGACCTCGGAAGACGCAGCGTTGGAAGACCCCCCACTAGGTGGACGGGCGACATCAGACGAGTCGCAGGGAACCGCTGGATTCAGGCGGCGCAGGACCGTGGCGTGTGGAAATCCCTACAAGAGACCTATGTCCAGCAGTGGACATCTATCGGTTGACGATGATGATGACCCTTCTCATTGTGAGATAAAACCCGTACTCAATAGTTATCTAACGAATTATTATCCCAAAAAGGCCCAACAATTTTTTTATGTGAGATAAAGGGAAAGGAGTCGTGACTCTCAGAAATGAGAAATACGACTCAGAAGAGAGATAGTGTAAAAAGTGTGCACCCTTAACGCGCACATTTGAGTAAGTACGTGACAGGTGGAGATGTCCCCACCCCGATGCATCGGAGACATCTCCACCCTGCGCAGTGCACACCCGCACAGTCCCCGCGCTAACCGAGCGAGATAGCGCGGGTGAGCTGCGGGGCGTCTCCCCGCCTCACACCCCGCTTGTCATCTCGATCTGTCGCGTACAATTTTAATTACGAACATCACTACTAGGTATTATTGTATTCTGTGTTATTACAATATTATTACGGATTCTGTTATGATAACAATAGTATGCAAATTGACCACAATCTGGCCTAATATAAACGGCAAAGTGGCAGTTGTATAAATACATCCATACCGCGATAATTTGCTAGCCAAAATATATACGTACCTACGTACTAGCGACCTCTATGTTCTACGCACTAGATGATAGTTTATTTATTTTCGTCCGCGTGGATTTACGTTTTTCAAAATCTCGCGGAAACTCTTTGATTTTCCGAGATAAAAAGTAGCCTATGTGTTAATACAGGGCATAATCTATCTCCATACCAATTTACAGCCAAATCCTTTCAGTAGTTTTTGCGTGATTGAGTAGCAAACATCCAAACATCCACACTTTCACATTTATAATATTATTAGGATTAGGATACAGATACAAGTTAGCCCTTGATTGCAATCTCACCTGGTGGTAAATGATGATGCAGTTAAGATGGAAGCGAGCTAACCAGGAAGGGGTATGGCAGTTTTAATTAAACCCTTACCCCTTTGGTTTCTACACGGCATCGTACCGCAACGCTTGATCGCTTGGCGGCACGGCTTTGCCGTCACACCAGAAATTTAGAAATGATAAAATTCCAAATCCGTGTCGGGAATCGAACCCGGGACCTCCCACTTCAACAGCGCTTACTACTGCGCCAGGTCATCATAATGATCAACCCATCGCCGGCTTACTACAGAACACTGGTCTCTTTCAAGATTGAGAAGGGTTTTAGCCATAGTTTACCACGCTGGCCAAGTGCGGATTGGCAGACTTTATACACCTTTGAGAACATTATGGAGTCAGTCAGAACAAATCTTTACAAATAAGAAGACATCGGTAAATAAAATTAAACGCCCCTATTTGTTTTCATTATAAAACCTACTCGTATTTTTTCTTTTCTATTCCCTCATTGAATTAAAACGTTTAATTTCCTTATATTTCCAACGCGCTGAATGAAAAACTTATTTCAATAAAAAGAAACCATCAGAAATTTATCTACTTTAATTCCTTTTCTTTGATGGGAATCTAATTGATTGGCCTCGTCTAAGGAAAATACTGCATAATAAGCTCCCAATGAAAAGTTCTTGGTAAGAAACTCCACCTAATGACTATTCATTTATTTATAACTTAATTCTATTTACTATTCATCTAGTTGAAAAGTTTTTCACTTTTTATAGTCTGAGAGCTAATAGAGAGCCAGACTTTCCTTATTTTATAAAAGCTGAAAGTTTATTCTTTATTAAGAAAAAACTTAGGTAAGTCTTTTTTTAAATTTTCTTACCTCTTCCTATTTCGGGAACCGATGCGAAATTTTCTTGGTCCCAGGGTTTGGGCTGGGTGATGGCGAGTCAGTCAGTGAATCTAAATGTTTTAATTTAGAATCTTCAAATGCTTTGAATCCTCAAACGTCTACTACTGGTTCAGAATGCCCTTCCTATCGAAAAGAACCAACATGAAACTCTAGATAAAGAGAGCCCTTCAGAAATAGACCACTTTAGATAAAGTCCTGCCATCAGGTTGGAATTGAACCTGATGCCAGGACTGAGGGTTTCGTTAGTAATGAAGTTTTGAAAATGCGTTTTTTTTAATTTATAAAAGGAAAAGCTAACTCATTGACCTATCAACGCACAACTCAAACTACTGGACCTGAATCGGGCTGAAATTTGGCACGCAGATAGCTATTATAACGTAGACATCCGCTAAGAAAGGATTTTTGAAAATAAAACCTCTAACTGGGTAAACTAGAGGTTCGAAATTTATGAAGTACATGCAGCGCAGTACGTCGCGGGAATTAGCTAGTTAAAAATAAGTTTTCGATGGAAACCAATTATTTCCACTAGCTCTCGAATGGTCACTTAATACCAGTATCGAGAGCAAGCTTAGAATTTCAAAGCAGAAACGAACTTGTGAACAAAACTTTGGTATAAAGTTTACAGTATAATGTATGGAGTTTCAGAGAGTGTGAATAACCCGTTTTTACGTTAACGATAGGACGGACATTATGTGATAATAATATTGTTATTGGACATTTAATATCGTTGCATACATTTAATTGTTAAACAATCCTTTATTTTTTTAAGTGAAAATCCTTTAGAATAAGTTATTTTTTTGACAAATTGACAAAGATCTAATTGGATGGTCGGTATAAGTATAACTAGTCATCCTGACGGCAAAACCGTATGGCTTAATAATTTAGTATTCACATATAAATATTAAAGGTTTTTTTTTTTTTTTTTTTTTTTTTTTTTTTTTTTTTTTTTTTTTTTTTTAATACAATAAAACTTAAAGCTAGCCTTATCTAATTACTATATAAATCATGACCGCGTGGAATGGTGCCAAGAATACTGGCTGCATTTCCGCGCTGGACAGCTAGGCTTGATTAAAGGTTAGATAAAAATATCTTCTAGATTGTAGGAGATTAATATTTTTATCATAGATAGTTTGACTGCTACAAAACTTTACATTCATTTAGAATTTAGATCGTAATTAATCGCCGTGGATTTTCAGAAGGTCATTATTTTTAACTGACTTCCAAAAAGAAGGTTCTCAATTAGGCTTGATTTTTTCACCACACTATTTTCTCCGAGACTTCTGGACCGATTTGCAAAGTTTTTTTAAGTATTCATAATTTTATTAATGTACCGAGATGGATCGGATAGTATGAAAACGGTGGACCGATTTGCAAAGTTTTTTTACTATTCTTAATTTTATTAATGTACCGATATGGATCGGATGATATGTAAACGGTGTTTACAGTGATGTGATATGAGGCATGATCCTGAAGTTGGCAACTATCGACGTCTAGACGCCATATATCAGGTTGCGTGACATAAGAGTATTACATTTCGTATTTCGTTTTCTTGATAATAATATTAAGGTGACATATTGATGAAAAACATCTATAATGGCATACGTTCGCCAACTTTTTTGAGACATAAAACGTTCAGTTATAGTTTTAGGTACTTGTCCCACCGCCTGGAAGCGACTAGCGACGACCTATCGACTATTTTCTCGCTTAAGAAACGTTCAATAGATGTATGATTCCGTGTCAATAAAAGAGATGGATATATTATTTTTACTTTATCGCTCACTATACTCACTGTCGAGAACTCTCTCTTCACTAGTTAGTCGCAGCGATAAAAGGTATCAAAGAAAAAAACTCGATCAGCGAAGATTTCTTGGAGTTCCAAACGACCGAGTGAGTAATCGCCGATCGTAATCGCACTTTTTTTTATTCTGATACGAGTTAGTCCTTGACTGCGATCTCACCTAATGGTAAGTTATGATGCATTCTAAGCCCAGACCAAGACTCTCTGTTTCCAGCAACAAAATTATCCCAACTACACACTTGCTTCACTTTGCTCACCAACTGGTTTCTAGTTTTTAGCTTTTGTTTCTCGCTATCTTCCATGGTGAGACAAGTGCCTTAGTCTAGCCTAGATTTATAAATTACTTTTTTGCGTAAGGCGCCATCCAATCTGTGTAACTGTACAGTTTTTATCAGTCAAACTTTTCAAGATTAGTTTAAGGTTAAAAGTGACATGATTAAGTATTGTCACGCAGGGGCTGTTTTATTTCAGACTTGAAATGATATTTTTACAGTAATGCCAAGACAAGTGCCTTTGTGTGACCTAGACTTATAAATTACGACTATATTTTGCGAAAGGGTTCAATCTATGTAAGTAAGTTTACATTTTTTTTCAGTCAAACTTTTCAAGATTAGTAAAGTTTAGAGTTAAAAGTGACACGATTAAGTTTTGTCACGCAGTGTCATAGTTTCACTTCGAATACGAAATATACTTACAGCCGCACTCAGAGTTGCTTAATCGTTACTTAAGGCATTATTTATCCGTAGGTACTAATGCCTTAAGTAACGATTAAGCGACTCTGAGTGCGGCAGTTAATGTCCCAATTCCAAAACAGATTTAGGTATTTATTTAGCAGGGTGTTTACGATTACAGAATTATTATAGTATTATATATTTTTGGAAGGTATGGATCGCATGGTAACCTAGAAATGACGATTCCACGGTCAATAGGTAGGCGGATATGGCTTCCTAAGTTTGGGCAACGTCTAACTGATCTGAAATATACCTTTTACCTATATTTACCGATTATTGCCTTACGATCAAGGCAGTTTAACCAACAGGGCAAACGGTAAAGCAAATCGGAAAGATTGTATTGGCAGCATTAAAGAAATTGTATAAAAAAAACAACAAATAATTATTATGAATTCAAGAGTTTTAAGCAACAAACTCTTTAATTAAGTTTGTAATGGAAAAAAAATAGTTCGACGTCGAACAAAAGTATAACAGTAAATACAGAAATAAATAATTTATTCTGAGAATGATTTGCCAAATTGTTATTCTATTCTATCTGACTAAATTTCTTTCGTACCTTGTACCAATATTGACGAAGCCATCAAGCAACACGCATAAGAGAGATTATTGTTCTTGTCAGTAGAAAATTGGCAGCTAAACACAGATTCTACCAAGTCTATATCTTGATATATAAAAGGAAAAGGTGACTGACTGACTGACTAACTGATCTATCAACGCACAGCTCAAACTACTGGACGGATCGGGCTGAAATTTGGCATGCAGATAGCTATTATGACGTAGGCATCCGCTAAGAAAGGATTTTTGAAAATTCAACTCCTAAGGGGGTGTAATAGGGGTTAGAAATTTTGTAGTCCAGGCGGACGAAGTCGCGAGCATAAGCTAGTTATGTATAAAAGGATTAACTGACTAAAATATCAAAACACGTAAAGCTTCTAGAATTTGAGAAATTTTCTCTAATGTAGATCCTTAGTACAAAAAGTTTTTTAGGAATCTCACTCAACTGAAGCGAGGGTGAAGGGCGAGTCAGCTAGAAAAATAAAATCGATCGATCACATAGCAACTAATAGAATAGACTGTACCGGATGTGAATCGAATATTAAGCCTTCTTAATATTGTGTGTGTGTGTGTGTGTTTGTGTGAATAAAAAGATAATAAGGCTTTTATTTGCTCTTTTTTCTCTCAGCTTTTGCCTGCGGCATCGTCAACATAATCTTTCGACAGGAACTGTACATTTTTTGTGATAATTTATTGCCTCGAAGAAAATCTAATTATCAATCAGTATGAGAATTTTCAAAATTGAACCATTAGTTCCGGAGATTACTCCATACAAAAAAACTAACAAATTTCACCTTTTAAAATGAGTATGAGTACAAAAACGTGAAATTAAATATACTTTTTTATTACACTAGACTTTACGTACATCAATCTTTACGTACCTACCTACTACATTTTAGACCCCGTGGTCAAGTATTTCGATAGAAGGCAAAGTGGCAAAGGCTTATTTCCGTAATAAAAATACCTTGATGCTTTACGTTTAAATGTGACAAAAACGATTTTCTAATCGGGCCAAAATAATTATCGTCCGTTAGGCCAATAGAATAAATAATTAGATCATCCCGAATTCGATGGCGGAATCAAGTCGTGTAAAATTTGAATAATTTTGCATCACGCTACGCAGCCAGAGAAAATGGGCTTGGAAATACGCCAATATCCGGAACAATTCCGAATTGTGGTACAATTTGAAACGTTTTTTGCTGCTGCTTTTGCGGTCGGTGTTGAGGTGTTTAGCAATGTGCATAATATCAGAACATCAGTTAAATATTTAATGAATGCAGTTAGAATCATTATACATAATCTATGTATAAAAGGAAAAGGTGACTGACTGACTGACTGATCTATCAACGCACAGCTCAAACTACTGGACAGATCGGGCTGAAATTTGGCATGCAGATAGAATAGAATAGAATAGAATAGAATAGAATGTTTTTTTATTCATGTAAACTTTTTAAAAGTGCTTATGAATAGTCAGGTTTAATTTACCACTGGTTCGGAATGCCGTTCCTACCGATAGCTATTATGACGTAGGCATCCGCTAAGAAAGGATTTTTGATAATTCAACCCCTAAGGGGGTAAAATAGGGGTTTGAAATTTGTGTAGTCCACGCGGACGAAGTTGCGAGCATAAGCTAGTATTATATAAAAGGAAAAGGTGACTGACTGACTGACTGATCTATCAACGCACAGCTCAAACTACTGGACGGATCTGGCTGAAATTTGGCATACAGATAGGAGAAAGGATTTTTGAAAATTCAACGCCTAAGTGGGTGAAATAGTGGTTCAAAATTTGTCTAGTTCACGTGGACGAAGCCGCGAGCATAAGCTAGTTTTCAGATAAAACAATAATATGAGAATGTCGTCATATTTCATAAAGGACCAAATCTCTATTAGTGAGAAGACAGAATCATTTTAACCGCCAGCGAATTTTACTAAAACGCGTTTTTAAGATCACTCCTCTGGGCAAAAACAAAATCCACGCATTACATTATCAATTGTGGAGGGAAACAAAGCGTGGCTACGGGAAGAAGCAGCCAAATTGAATTATGTTTTTCCATCAGTATGTATAAGATTGATATTGAAGAATAAATTGTCTTCACCGCCTCTTCCATAAAGGTTGTACGTAAAAATGTTGCCCAGCGTGATAAAATACATAACATTATTTTGAGGGAGTCTAATAAAAAAGGTGAAAAACCAATTTTTTTAGGGTTCCGTACCTCAAAAGGAAAAACGGAACCCTAATAGAATCACTTCGTTGTCTGTCTGTCAAGAAAGCTACAGGGTTGACCTAGAATCATGAAATTTAGCAGGTAGGAAGGTCTTATAGTAGATATAAGGGGATTTTTTTTAAAACCGTGAGTTTTTGGTTACATCACAAAAAATTAAAAAAAATTCATGAATTAATAATAAGTATTTTCAAATTTCAAAGTAAAATCGTCTGATGTCATCTGTCCATCTAGTGAGGGTCTTCCAACGCTGCGCTTTCCGATACGAGATCGCCATCCGAGCTCCTTGGGACTCCAACGTCTATTAGATGGAGATAGCTAGGTATATTATAACGTAGATCCAATAAACAACAAAGGTGCTGAGTATGAGCATGCCTAAAATTTAGAGTATTTACATCCTCTTCTTACTAATGTAATATGAAAAGGACAGACATAGTTTTACAGTTTTAAATTCAATTTAGAGCTGTCAAACCTCGTGACTTTATCTGCCAGTCGCGAGCGTTTTGTTCAAATTCGTAGCATGCACTACAATTTAGAGTCTTTAAATCTTAAATTCATGTCCCGTCCTTTGTTATCAATAAAAAATAAAAATAAAAAAAACTTTTTTATTCGAATAAACTTTTACAAGTACTTACGAATAGTCGAATGCATCTACCACTAATATTAAAAAGAAATAGATCCATATACCTACCTCTAAATTTAGTTTGGAGAAAGACAAGAGAATCGGGGCCAATATACAACAAGATCGTCAAAACATCTTAATCCACGCGGACAAAGTCGCGGGAAAACTTTTTTTTATTTTTTTATTGAGATACAAGTTAGCCCTTGACTGCAATCTCACCTGGTGGTAATTGATGATGCAGTCTAAGATGATAGCGGGCTAACCTGGAAGGGGTATGGCAGTTTTTTTTTTATTAAACCCATACCCCTTTGGTTTCTACACGGCATCGTACCGGAACGCTAAATCGCTTGGCGGCACGGCTTTGCCGGTAGGGTGGTAACTAGCCACGGCCGAAGCCTCCCACCAGACCAGACCAGAAATTTAGAAATTATAAAATTCCAAACCCCTGCCAGGAATCGAACCCGGGACCTCCCACTATTAAGACCACAGCGCTCACCACTGCGCCAGGGAGGTCGTCCTAGTTTATTAACTAAAATGTATTAATATTAAATCATTTTAGGTCACGTGCCGTAATATTATAATTTATAACCCTCAGATTCCGAGGGATAGCCCGTAAACTTTGAAGTACTTGATGACCCGGATTTAGTACAACCCCCATTTACTCTGTATGACACTTCAACGTCCCTTTTCAAATAGAAACAACGCTGATGTAACCGACGGACGGACGGGTCCGGGCGACCCTTTTTCTCTTCAAATTTTATTCCGTATCGCAAAGTACAGAGAGTTGTTGTTATATTACTAGAGGTTGTAACTGCCTCGTTGGTATAGTGGTTGGCTACCCTGGAGTAAGATTTGCGGTGTTTCATTTCCGTGCCTCGGAGAGCACATAGCCGCCTGATCACTCTCCGGTCATATCGGATTTTTGTTCCATCGGGCTATGAGAGTGAGGGATTAGATAGTACCTACCTGTGTTTGCGCACACACTTGTGCACTATAATGTCTCCCTCGCAGTTAATTGGCATTCGGTCGCAAGGACATTTTTTTTCTCAGTAGAGGTAGTGACGACCTTGGCCAGTATTGAGTGATTAGGTCTTATACGCGGAAGGGTCTGGGTTTGATTCCTAACAGCATTTTACAAATTTATGATTAACTAGCTTATGTTCGCGACTTCGTCCGCACGGACTACATAAATTTCAAACCAATATTTCACACCCTTTGGGGTGGAATTTTCAAAAATCCTTTCTTAGCGGATGCCTACGTTATAATAGCTATCTGCATGCCAAATTTCAGCCCGATTAGCTCAGTAGTTTGAGCTGTGCGTTGATAGATCAGTCAGACACCTTTTATTTTTATAATATACTAGCTTATGCTCGCGACTTCGTCCGCGTGGACTACACAAATTTCAAACCCCCTTTTTCATCCCCTTAGGGGTTGAATTTTCAAAATCCTTTCTTAGCGGATGTCTACATCATAATAGCTATCTGCATGTCAAATTTTAGCCCAATTAGCCCAGCAGTTTGAGGTGTGCGTTGATAGATCAGTCAGTCACCTTTTCTTTTTATATATTTAGAGAAATTATTTCTGATTAAATCTGGTGGAAGAGTTCACCCTTGGCTAGTTACCATCCTACAAGCTTACGTCTTTGTAATCATCAGTATTCATTTTTGACGCTTTGGGCCCTAGACTACCATCGCTTAAAGTAGTAATGTTTTAATACTGAAACATTTATTACCTTAAGCGATGGTTGTAGAGCCCCTGATGTATGAGGTTTGCTCCTCTAGCAATATAATTATCTCACTGGATGTAACTTGACGGGTCCAAGTGACCCGTTTTGCTCTGCAAATTTTATTCCATAGCGAAGTGCTGTTAATAACAGCTTGATTAAAATTGTACATAAAATTATCGGCAGATCAAAAGTGGGTCGTTCTTCAACCAAAGGGACAGGAAATTGAAATTTCGTGAGCAACCCTCGCCATGCGGGCGTTTTTGTCGTTTGACGGAGCAATTAAATATTGTGGCAACGGGTTGTGATGGAATGTTTTGAACTGAATCGTGTTTCTGATTTTGGAAGTTTAATCTGATAGTTAACGTGATCATCTAAATTATACTAGGTGATGCCCATGACTTCATCTGCTTGATTTAAGTACCTAAAGTCCGTGAAAGGTCGATATTGCAATCGGGGTATGAGGCGCCCCGCACACCCGCACGTCACGGCGTACTGTAACCAGTGGCCCTACCGCGGTTGTTTGACAGCTACAATGTCACGATCGCAATCATCTCTGATTGGTTAATGCTCGCTCACTATTGGCTACAATGCATTGTTGCAACAAGAATAGCACAAATTAGGCCAATCAGAACAATTGAGATTGTAATAATGATTGATGCAGGTTTTAGACAATCGCCCTACGGTGGCCCTACCGCGGTTGTTTGACAGCTACAATGTCACGATCGCAATCATCTCTGATTGGTTAATGCTCGCTCACTATTGGCTACAATGCATTGTTGCAACAAGAATAGCACAAATTCAGCCAAACAAAACAATTGAGATTGTAATAATGATTGATGCAGGTTTTAGACATTCGCCCTACTGTTCAAAAATCCCGTAAGAACTCTTTGATTTTCCGGAAAAGAAAGTAGCCTATGTCACTCTATTGTCTATACATATCCCTACGAAATTCACGTCGTATTGCTTCTTTGCGACATAATTGAAGGATTTATTTATAACTAGGTGATGCCCGGGACTTCAGTCGAGTGAGTTTCAATTTTTAAAAATCCTGTGGGCTATAATATCTGTACCAAATTTCGTCTAGCAGATAGACAGACAGATAGATGGACAGAAAGACAGTCAAACAAACACCTAGTAATATAATACGTAAGTTTACCTAAATACAATTGGATTTGACATTGGTTTCATAAAAATTGATATCGTTAAAAAAAACTGTCGGTCTGGCTAATCTTCGATATCTTCGAAGTATTTTTCTCAACGATCTTTATGTTTTTCTTCACCTTTGGTTTCCGTTTAGATAAGGAGCTATTTCCTAAAGGTCAACAGTCAGAGCTAATTAAGATTAGCGGGTGAACTCAGCGACAGAAGCAGCTGCGAATTATTAATTCGTCATTTAGGAAACTCGTACAATGTTGGAGAAGCCTTTAAAGAATTTATACCAGTTTTGAATGGGTAATTTATTTAAAAGCCGCTTCGTTTTACTAGATCTAAATTACGTCTTCTAAATTTCAATAAGACTAGCTGATGCCCAAGACTTCGTCCGCGTGGAATTAGGTTTTTTAAAAATCCCGTGGAAACTCTTTGATTTTCCGGGATTAAAAGTAGCCTATGTCACTTTCCAGGTCTTTATATATACCCGTGCAAAAAATCACGTCTATCCGTTGTACCGTTGCGACGTGATTGAAGGACAAATCAACAAACCAACAAAGAAACACACTTTCACATTTATAATAAGGGTACTGATTAAGCGCTAATGTTAGCTACTAGCCATCGATGCTACTGGCTACTAAATGGAAAACAGCGTGAGGAAACCTGCATGCCTGAGATTTCTCCAAAATGTTCTCAAAGGTGTGTTAAGTCTACCAATCCACACATGGCCAGCGTGGTAGACTGGGCAAAACCCTTCTCACTCTGAGAGGAGACCCGTGCTCTGTGATGAGCCGGCGATGGGTTGATCATGATGATGATGACTATCTACCAGCGAAGGGCCGCGGTATCACTCCCATGGGAATTTCATAAAATCCGCCCTTTGTCAACCTATAATATAAAGGGAACCTCTGTGCAAAATTTCAGCTTTCAAGGTCCAAGTGGTTGGGCTGGATGTTGATGAGTCAGTCAGTACTTCGGCCGCGACTCGAAAAAGTCTAGGTACTTTTAGACTTAATTGTCGTCAAGTGCAAAGTTATCGCAGACCTATTATTAAAACGCGTTAAAAAACCCGTGGCCCTTGGAAAAATGTCGGAAATTATCTTTCCTTACTTTTTACCTCAATGAAAAAACTTCATTTATTCTTTCATCAAGGAGCTAATTCCACAAAGTCAACAGTAGGGCTCATCGAGATAAACAGATGAGCGCTGTGACACTAACAGCTGCACTCAGGAATTATTAATGGTTCATTCAGATAACTCGGTCTGTGTCGCCTTTATAAGATTATACAATTTGTGTTGCCACCGTTTTTTTTGACAAGTTCTGACTTTAAATATTCTTTAGGGCGGTTTCAGACTAGCGTTTTATACGCGTGTATGAACTCGTTTTTGGAAGCACATGTAGGCGCGTATAGGCGCGCCTACATGTGCTTCTAAGCTTGTATAAGCACGAACCGCGAGAGACACCTCCCCGCAACACCCCCGGTTCGAGTGAACACGCCGAAATAAGCCCGTATACGCGAGTCCGGTTTTTTGAAGCGCGTAATGTAGCGCGAGTGTAAGCGCGTATGCTGAAACGACCGTATACGCGCAAAAAAATAGTCTGTAACCGCCCTTAGCAATCTAGTAACATACTTAGCTTTCAATGTAAGATGAGAAACCTTTCCTGTACTGTAGCCTAAGTCCAGTCCAAGTTGAATTTCAAAATCACTGTTATCCTGTTAACGTTTCTTTGCATAAATGCCAAGGTAGACAAAGAGCAAACTCCACAAGTCAAGTTTTTTTTTTCCCTTATTGATGAGTGCCAATTAGCTACTCAATTATATTACGATCTAGCCTAATGTATGACTAATAAGTAATTTTATTTTAACCTAAACTTATAAATTATCTTATATACTAAGAAATTGTCCACTGACGCATCTTAGTCTTTCTTGATTTGAGATATGACACTTTGTTCACGTGTTCTTTCAGCACTTACACTATGTACACTATCACTAATCACTATACACTAACTCAAAAGGTTTGGATGAACGTTGCACTAACAGCTGCAGTCACGAATTATAAATGATTCACCCAGATAACTCGGAGTCGGTCGCATTTATCTTTTAACGATTTACGACAGCCCCTAGACTTTAAACTTTTGCTATCTGTATGCTTAGTATAAGATTTTACGTCTTACCAACGTTGATAGAATTCGAGAGTCGAAACACAATAACTTCAAAGTAAAATAGACCTAAAGAAAGAGCTTTGAATTGAAATCGAAAATTCAATGCCATTGATTTTAATTTGAAATAAATTCAATGTCTCCACTGTTCTAATCAAATAAACGTCTCAGTCAACAATTCATGAGACACTCCCCACCCAATAAGCTTTGAGCAGAAAGTCAAAACTACTTTAAGGTTATCCAAAACTCTAGGAGCTCGACTACAGGGCCTCTATCCAAGTTTATTAATTTACTAGCTGATTCCTGCGACTTCGTCCGCGTGGATTTACGTTTTTTAAAATCCCGTGGGAACTCTTTGATTTTTCGGGATTGTTGTCGTTGCTTGGTACCTACAATCTTTAAAATATCCCCTTTCTAACAAAAAAAGAATGAATGAAATCGGACTACGCGTTAATGAATTACAACGCAGTATACATTTTAACTTTCGTCACCTCTCCTACGGGAACCATGCTGAATTTCGGGATAAAAAGTATCCTATATTCTTCCTCATAGTATGACCTCAAATCGTACCAAGTTTCATTGGAATCCATTCAGTAGTTTCAGCGTGATGCGCGGCCGTGATACAGACAGACAGACAGACAGATAGACAGACAGACAGACAAAAATGAAAAAAATTACAGTTTTGGGTTCAGTATCGATTATAGAGTGCCCTCGAAAAAAAATTTTCAAAATATCTTCAATGTACAGAATTTGACCTGTTACAGTTTTATTATAAGTATTGATTGTTCATGGCCTGACCCTCACTAATTGGTATCAATTTTGATCTAACAAGTCATGTGACCCTAACTATCTAAGGTTCGAGACCAAAGGTCAAATAGATTGAAATAAACGTTTTTAATTAGTACAATTAAATGGAAAATTAAAAAAATTAGTTCAACTATGCACAGATAGGTTGTAATTAATTATACATGGCCTATTAAGCTTATTTACCATTCGGTGTTCCATTTTTGTTTCTTTGAAAATCTACCTATTAAAATAGCCCAACCTAAATTTTACTGTGTTCCGTTTCAACAATATTTATTTACTTGAGCTATAAAACTTTTTATAATGTTTTTATAGTCTTTTCTACTGAATTATGCTGCTTTGTTCATTGAAAATTAGAATAATGCTCTAAAATATTATACTTACTTCTAAGTAAGTATATTTTAGAGCATTATTCTAGTCTCAGGTCAAGTTTTTTACATTAGGTAAAAAAACTATTATCTACTTACCTACTTAAAAATACAACACATTT
Organism: Maniola hyperantus; assembly: GCF_902806685.2. NCBI lineage: Eukaryota > Metazoa > Arthropoda > Insecta > Lepidoptera > Nymphalidae > Maniola > Maniola hyperantus. The sequence continues at coordinate 13,959,854 of NC_048541.1, read as the reverse complement.
TATATTCCTGAAGCATATATCTTATCCATCCATACTATAAGTTTTTAACAAAATCTGGTACAGCACTAAATTGAATGGGATGGACATACGCTACATTTTGTCTCAAAAATGAAAAACTAGATTTTTTACAAACCTTAAATCCACGTGGATGTTTTGGGTATCATTCACTTGATATAGAGATAGCTTGCATCCCGGAAAATCAAAAATTCCCACGGGATTTTCAAATACCTAAATCCTCGCGGACGAAGTCGTGGGCTTCATTTAGTTTACAATAACTGAGTTGAAAAAAATAATAATAGTAGGGTTAATCTAATATTATTTTCCTTGTTTCAGATTTGGACCATACCAACGTTGGGGCGACGAATTCGACTCGATCGGAGATCTTTATCGTACAGTGTGAATAGATGTTAAACGACCAATGCTAGTGAGAGACTAAGCGCGATGCGCCCCGTGTGGTATACGGAACGGACTCTGTTGGCGTTCCTCATGATCGCAGTGTCCCCTTCGCCGTCTGCCACCCAGAGTACTATACTTGCAGGTAAATTTTATTTTCATCATACCTATTAGAATTACAAAAAAAATAAAAACCGACTTCGATACAAAAACACAAACAATTTTTAGTGTTTGTGTATCGAAGTCGGTTTTTATTTTTTTTGTAAAATTTTTTATTTCACAATTTTTAGTGGTCCCATGGAATTATGCTATGACTGGTTAAAAATCTACTGTTTACTAAGCTATTACACTGATCGCGAGCAATTTACTCTTATCCGTTGAGGAGTTCCAGTATCTATCTTCGAAAATGTTCATCAGATCTTCACCAAATTTAAATGGGACCAACTTTGAAGTATACCCTTTCAAACAAAAAAAGAATTTTCAAAATCGGTCCAGGCGTTTTCGAGTAATCGGGGAACATACATAAAAAATAAAAAAAAAAAAAAGATTCCGACGAATTGAGAACCTCCTCCTTTTTTTGAAGTCGGTTAAAAATGAAAAGGAGATAGCGAGAACAAAATTCCATTTTATCCAACCCATCCGGGGTCCTTTTTCAAGGGAGTCAGTTCTGACTGCGTCAAAGCCGCGGCGCGTGCGCAAACTGACTCCCTTGAAAAAGGACCCCGGATGGGTTCGAAACCAGTCGGGCTAACGTCGACTAAACGCGTGAGTACAGCCGGGACAGATATTAATTATAATGAAAATCACTCACGGTAGTTTAAACGCTAAAAATTCTATTTAGTTCATGGGAGTTTGAGCTTTCTCTCTTTTGAAAGTTCAAAATTAATAAGAAAAACCCGTTCATAAATTTAAAACCAGATTTTTGATTGAAATCGAATCAACGTATAATTTGAAGTGGAAAATAGGCAATGGTCCAATAGATCATTCGCATCGAAAGCGACAGTGTCGATGCAGTACAAAATAAAGAAAAACCAGCCAAGTCAGGCTCGCGCAACGAGGATTCCGTAATACAGTCGTATTTTTTCGACATTTTGCACGATAATTCAAAAACTATGATGCATAAAAATATATAAAAATTTGTTTTAGAATGAACAGGTGAAGACCTTTTGTATGATACCCCACTTGATATTGTTATCTTACTTCGAAAATTGAAAATACTAATTATTAGTTCATGATCACAATTTAATTTTTTGTGTGTGATGTAACCACAAATTCACGTTTTTCAGATTTTTCCCCGAATGTCTGCTACAAGACCTACCTACCTGCCAAATTTCATGATTCTAGGTCAACGAGAAGTTTCCTGTAGGTTTCTTGACAGACCGACAGACAGACAGCCAACAAAGTGATCCTATAAGGGTTCCGTTTTTCCTCTAGAGGTACGGAACCCTAAAAAAAAGGGTGTAGAAAACTAGAAACTGAACACAATTTCTCAGGAACCAACGAAGCGACGGCACAATTTGAATTGGCACAGGTAGAAATCGCCGCATTGCTGTTGCCCGTGGTGCTTTTCCATTTTCTTTTTGTGGAAATGTGCTCCACAGCTAAGCAAATACAATTGAGTACACACTTTTATTTTTATTCGCAAAAAATAACATACTCGCCCACCTTTATAAAGGCTGAAGAGAACATTTTGAAATACAGTTTTAATAAGATATACCTATTATAAATAATATCTATCCCGGCTGTACTCACGTGTCTAGTTGACGTTAGCCCGACTAGTTTCGAACCCATCAGGGGTCCGTTTTCAAGGGGATCAGTTCGCGCATACGCCGTGGCTGTGACTCCCCTGATGGGTTCGAAACTAGTCGGGCTATCGTCGACTAGACACGTGAGTACAGCCGGGATAGATATTATTTATATAATGGAAATCACTCACGGTAGTTTAAACGCTAAAGATATACCTACCTGTTTTTTTGTTTTACATAATACTAGCTTATGCTCGCGACTTCGTCCGCGTGGACTACACAAATTTCAAACCCCTATTTCACCCTCTTAGGAGTTGAATTTTCAAAAATCCTTTCTTAGCGGATGTCTACGTCGTAACAGCTATCTGCATGCCAAATTTCAGCCCGATCCTTCCAGTAGTTTGAGCTGTGCGTTGATAGATCAGTCAGTCAGTCAGTCGGTCAGTCAGTCAGTCAGTCACCTTGCCTTTTATATATTTAGACTAGCTTATGCTCGCGACTTCGTCCGCGTGGACTACAAAAATTTCAAACCCCTATTTTACCCCGTTAGCGGTTGAATTTTCAAAAGTCCTTTCTTAGCGGATGCCTACGTCATAATAGCTATCTGCATGCCAAATTTCAGCCCGATTCGTCCAGTAGTTTAAGCTGTGCGTTGATAGATCAGTCAGTCAGTCAGTCAGTCAGTCAGTCAGTCAGTCAGTCAGTCAGTCACCTTTTCCTTTTATATATTTAGATTAATATTAGAGAAATGAATGATCACACCATTTATAACAACTAGTTGAGTGACGTCATGTCAACGTGCAGGTCAAATGAAAGATTTTCCATGTGTCGTTTACGTTTAACGTAATCACCTCACGGGTTGGATAGTACGGCATCGCTCCCGCAAGCCTCCCCGCAGGACGCACCCGTTCCCAGCTGGGCCGCAGACTTACTTTTAAAATTGATTAAAACAGCTTTGAAGTAACTTTAACAAGGTAAAAGTTATAATACTGAAATGGTAACTCCATCCGATATTTCATGAAACATAAAGACAAAATTTTCCGAACACAAATTCAGAAACCCAAAACTTTGACGTTGAAACGCCGTTTTTCTTCAAAGCAACTTTATACAATCTGTACATTACGACATAACACTGAACCTCGGACACGACATGTCCTGAATTCCTAATGAATAGAAACAAAGCACCGCGTTTGAATTCTGCCTTTGGTCCAGCTCTCGAAACTTTTATTAATACATCGTCAGTTGTTTTGTGTTTGTATTATCATTTTACTGAAAAAAGTGCCCTTGTTCCAACGTTAGTTATTGTATTTTAGACTATATTCTAAAGAGATACAGTTCAAAATTAGTTTTTAGAGAATCTGCCAGTCTGCAATGTTTTTTTAATGTTAGTTCGCTGGCGTAACTTTGAAGGGTCATTTTTATTAAACGCATTGAAACTCCAAGTTTGCTGTTATGAAAATAAAGAGAATTCATTACCTACTACGTTTTAAGTTAAGCTTAAAAGCGGTAATAACCTAGTAGTTAAGACTTCCGCCTTTTTTTGGAGATCGGGGGTTCGATCCCGAGCACGCAACTCTAACTTTTTGAAGTGGTGTGCGTTTTTAAAACAATTATTAAATATCACTTCCTTTAACGGCTAAGAAATATATCGTGATAAAACCTGCATACGTAAGAGTTCTTCATGTTCTTAAAGGTGTGTGAAGTCTACCAAACTGCACTGGGCCAGCGTGGCAGACTAAGGCCTAAACCCTTCTCACTCTGATAGGAGACCCGTGCTCAGAAGTGGGTCGGTAATGGGGTAATCATGATTAAGTTAAACTTAACACACACTGAAATAACACATATCAAAATACTCAATTTTTGCCTCTTTTTAACTGTCGCCTTTTTAGTCACTAAAGCTTGGGTGTCCTACCAAATTGAGACAGACGAGGACGTCCTGTTTCCGCTGCGTCAAGAAATAAATTGAAGCAATAACTACCGATAATTAGTACACGCTACATGAAACCTGTAAAAATGTAGGTATATTAATTAGCTTTCATAAAACATAAATATGTAGTTGTTAGACAAAGGTGTCCCTTTTAACTAACTAAGCGTGAAGCGTATGCTCACTAAGTAGGACACTCAAATACTCACACCACACACATACACACTCACACACACACACACATAACATGGACTTACACGCACACATTTTCTTTAGTTTGTATTCACCGAACTGAAAGCCCTGTCTTCCAAGACACAGTTTTTACTAGTTCGGAAAACGGGTGCACCCTAATGTTTTTGTCACTAATTTAAGTCAATATGTATTGTTATGTTTGTTATATCTATTGCTGTGCCAAATAAATTTATCTATACCTTTATCAGACGAAAACGTTTAATACCGGAAAGCTGCTTAGAAAGTAGAAAGAAAAGTGCATCGGATGAAGTTCGAATTATCGACCTTTCGGTTGGCATCCCAGTCATGAAGTTAGAAGCTTCAAGTTGCCTTTTATTTTGGTATATTTAGTTTCTCGTAAAGTTTGCATTAAAAGAATACCAAAAAGTTTGATAGAAGTAAGCTTATTTTGTGGAAGTCCATAACACACAAGGAATAAAATGCCTCATTCACTATAATTCGTAAATAAACAGATTGCTATGTAATAACGCCCAACATGCGGAATATATCGCCTGCTCTCTTACTACTAAACATGCAGGAAAAGCAAGCAACGAAGCAAGCAATACACACTACCACACCTCATAACACCCCAGATCTTCTAAAACACATTCCGACACCGGAACATCCTCAGGAGATGTAAACTCTACAATGCACCTACACCTTCCTTGCGTACTGAAAACTCGAAAAATACTACTGCATACTCAAACACCATAAAATTAAAAATAATACCACGTACACAAGATCACGTTCGCAGTAATGGCATGCATTTGAAGATCCAGCTTACACCTACTTTTAGAATTTCGCACGAAAATGCACAACAAATCTTCAAACGTGCACGCCCAAAGCTATTATTCTCGTTTCGAATTCGATTTATTCACTTAAAAATGCACCTTGCGTCTTTTGGTAAAGAGAATCGATTTTAGTTCAGGAGCTGGTGATAGTAATATTGTGAAGTAATGATTTGTTAACTGTTTTATTAAAAACTAAAATTAATTAATAAAAATTGATACTTGGTCGTCGTACTATGTATCTACATATGATATACTACGTTACTACTGTTACATTATGTATCCTTAAGTTCAAAATTAAAATTAGGCATTAGTGTGTCTTGGAAGTATGTGCGTGCGTGTACTTGATGATGGTTCGTGTTCCTTGCTTATTTGATTTTTAGTAAAGAAAAGACGGGCGATTTACAGTGCATGCTTTTTTTTTTTTTTTATTCAGATACAAGTTAGCCCTTGACTGCAATCTCACCTGGTGGTAAGTGATGATGCAGTCTAAGATGATAGCGGGCTAACCTGGAAGGGGTATGGCAGTTTTTGTTAAACCCATACCCCTTTGGTTTCTACACGACATCGTACCGGAACGCTAAATCGCTTGGCGGCACGGCTTTGCCGGTAGGGTGGTAACTAACCACGGCCGAAGCCTCCCACCAGACCAGACCAGAAATTTAGAAATTATAAAATTCCAAACCCCTGCCAGGAATCGAACCCGGGACCTCCCACTATTAAGACCACAGCGCTAAATGCTGATACAGATATGCCTCATTTAGTGGATTATAGCAAACTAACCTTCTTATTTCTTCTATATCATGGATTACTACAATCAAATATTATATGATAGATCTAACATGGAGATAATATAGAGTTCAGACCTTTAACTAAAAATTTTCTGTATGAAAGTACAAACTTGCTTATTTCTATCGACGCTGATAAAACTACAACAAGCTCTCTATCTATTAGCATTGTATTTTTATTTTGCAATAAAAATACACAATATTTTACCCGCAGGGGAATATAAAGCACTTCAAAATGACAAGCGCAGGGTTCACGTGTTCGATTTATCGGCTTGTATTTTCAAGCGCCCCGTACATGTACAGTGTAGTATGGTGACCTGATACAAAACTTACTTACTTGATTACTAAAATGGTGTCCATTTTCAAATCAAAAATGGCGGTCTTGTATTTTATTGAAAAAAAGATTGGGTGTCATTTTCGAATTTTCGCGGGGAGCTGATTACGAAAATGACATCCGATAGAGAAAACACACTCAGGTATATTGTTTGATAAAATCTGAAGAGGTTTCACTTCTTTCACAGGCATATAAATAACGGATGCGCTAATTTTTTTAAATAGACTATTGCTATTTGTTGTCTCTATTTCTTGCATATTTTGTCGGAAAAAATTACCACAAGCTCTCTATCTATTAGCAGTGTGTTTTTATTTTGCAATAAAATACACATAATATTTTACCCGCAGGGGAATATAAAGCACTTCAAAATGACAAGCGCAGGGTTCACGTGTTCGATTTATCGGCTTGTATTTTCAAGCGCCCCGTACATGTACAGTGTAGTATGGTGACCTGATACAAAACTTACTTACTTAATTACTAAAATGGTGTCCATTTTCAAATCAAAAATGGCGGTCTTGTATTTTATTGAAAAAAAGATTGGGTGTCATTTTCGAATTTTCGCGGGGAGCTGATTACGAAAATGACATCAGATAGAGAAAACACACTTAGGTATATTGTCTGATAAAATCTGAAGAGGTTTCACTTCTTTCACAGGTATGTAAATAACGGACGCGCTATTTTTTTAAATAGACTATTGCTATTTGTTGTCTCTATTTCTTGCAGATTTTGTCGGAAAAAATTACCACAAGCTCTCTATCTATTAGCAGTGTGTTTTTATTTTGCAATAAAATACACATAATATTTTACCCGCAGGGGAATATAAAGCACTTCAAAATGACAAGCGCAGGGTTCACGTGTTCGATTTATCGGCTTGTATTTTCAAGCGCCCCGTACATGTACAGTGTAGTATGGTGACCTGATACAAAACTTACTTACTTAATTACTAAAATGGTGTCCATTTTCAAATCAAAAATGGCGGTCTTGTATTTTATTGGAAAAAAGATTGAATATCATTTTCGAATTTTCGCGGGGAGCTGATTACAAAAATGACATCAGATAGAGTACACACACACACACACACACACTTAGGTATATTGTCTGATAAAATCTGCAGAAGTTTCAGTTCTTTCAAAAATATATATAAAGGATATGCGTAATCATTTTTTTTAATCGATTGATGTTATGTCTTGTTTCTATTTTTTGCATATTTTGTCGAAAAATATTACCACAAGCTCTCTATCTATTAGCAGTGTGTTTTTATTTTGCAATAAAAATACACATAATATTTTACCCGCAGGGGAATATAAAGCACTTCAAAATGACAAGCGCAGGGTTCACGTGTTCGATTTATCGGCTTGTATTTTCAAGCGCCCCGTACATATTGTACAGTGTAGTATGGTGACTTGATATATTTTTACAGCTTGATGTAGTTTAAGATCGAAAACTTAATGTTTAACTAGCTCTGGTGCGCAACTTATGAACTGATTTGAAAAAACTTAAATACAGGCAGATTATGTCTAGATTTAAGATTATCCGTATCTCATAAAGAAAAACGGAACCCTTATAGGATCAGTTCGACGACCTCCCTGGCGCAGTGGTGAGCGCTGTGGACTATTAGTGGGAGGTCACGGGTTCGATTCCTGGCAGGAGTTTGGCATTTTATAATTTCTAAATTTCTGGTCTGGTTTAGTGTGAGGCTTCGGCCGTGGCTAGTTACCACCCTACCGGCAAAGCCGTACCTACCGTTCCGGTACGATGCCGTGTAGAAACCAAAGGGGTATGGGTTTAATAAAAACTGCCATACCCCTTCCAGGAGCCCACTATCATCTTAGACTGCATCAACACTTACCATCAGGTGAAATTGCAGTCAAGGGCTAACTTGTATCTAAATAAAAAAAATCTGTTCAGTTAATCACTTCGTTGTCTGTCTGTTTGTCTGTCTGTCTGTCCGTCTGTCCGGCTGTCCCACGTGTCTGTCAAGAAAACCTATAGGGTACTTCCCGTTGACCCAGAATCATGAAATTTGGCACGTATGTAGTTTTTGTTCATTTAATTTATTTAAACAACTATACCTATTGTTAACAAAATCACAGAGTGAGAATAGAAGATATACTTAAAAAAACAAAAGACGACCTTATCACTAAAGTGATCTCTTCCCGGCAACCCATACGTAAGACGGGACATCGTTCAAATAAGGGATATTTAACTGCTTAAAACACATAACTCCGAAAAGTTAGAGGTGTGTGCGACGAAAGCGATCCCCAGAACCCCCTGTAGAATAGAAGACCCTGAAAGGCCGGCAACGCATTGGTGGTACCTCTGGTTCTGCAAATGTTCATGGGTGGCGGTAATCACTTAAAATCAGGTGACCCGCCTGCTCGTTTGCTCGCCATTTTTATAAAAAAGACCGCTTTTTAAAATAAAATAAGATATTACTTACTCTTAATTTAAAAGAAAAATTAAAAAATATGATAACGATGAAACTCAGAAACGAGCTCTGAATTTCCACTTTAAATTCGAGCTATAAATAATTATAATCCATTTCATTCCGGCTTCTTTTGCTCTCCTAAGTAACTAATGGAAGTAGAAGATACCTCGTAGATGTATGTTAATATGTTTTAAATTCACGTTCCGTTTCAAACATCGCTTAGCAATCGTACAGTTCTGCCGCCCGTAAAAAGCGATTAACTGCAACTTAGTTTTGAGTTATCCCAAAAACAGGTCTAAAACTTATAAAAATGATCGAAATCGGGTTTTCTAAAGACCCATACCTATAGTTCCATTTCCATTTTAAATAACTCAAAAACTAAGTTTTATCAGTCAATCAACTTCTACTTTTATGTTAACAATATCTAGATGAAATTCGCAACTTGGTAAGCAAGGTCATTTCCGGCATAATAAGTACCTACCTAGCCAAAAATGTCCGTTGCCGGGATGCAAACTGTCCGTAGGTACCATATTTGTTCTAAATAAGTTAAATGGATAGGCCCTGAAAAGACAGAAAGAAAACTTTCGCGATTAATAGCCTCGCATCTGGTTACAGAAGGGCTGGCACATTTTTTGCGCAACGGATCAGCCTGGCTGTCAAGCGTTGAAATGCAGCCAGTATTCTTGGCACTATTCCATGCGGGCATGATTTGTATAGTAATTTAGATAAGGCTAGCTTTAAGTTTTATTTTAATACTAGCTGGTGCCCGCGACTTCGTACGCGTGAAATTAGGTTTTATATAAATCCCGTGGGAACTCTTTGATTTTCCTGGATAAAAAGTAGCCTATGTCACTCTCCAGGTCTATAACTATATCTATGCAAAAAACCACGTCAATCCGTTGCTCCTTTTCGACGTAATTGAAGGACTAACCAGCAAACCTACAAACAAACACACTTTCGCATTTATAATAAGGGTACCTACTGCTTTTCATTTAAAAAAATTAGTATGTATTTAGATACCTATATTTATGTTATTTGGATAGATGATATCATTACGATTGTTAAACTACGGTTTCCAGGAACTAGTGTGACTTTTATATTTGCGCCGGATATTTTTTATAGCGATGAGCTGTATTAGTGGCTGACACGCGATGTATACAGGGGTAGGCATAATGACGGGCAATATTGGGCACGATACGACCCAAGTTATCTACTTGTCTAAATATCACTGCATATATTTTATATTCTCCTATTCGGCCTTTAATAATACGATATATTATAAAATTCAAAGTCCTGACTGACTGACTGACATATATATCAACGCACAGCCTAAACCACTGGTCCTAGAGACATGAAATTTGGAGGGTGTGTTCTTTGTAAAGAATACGTATCCACTAAGAAAGGATTTTGTGAAATTCCACCCCTAGGTGGGTTAAATGGGGGATGGAAGTTTGTATGAAAGTCCGTCATTTTTGAAGTTACATCGATGAAAATTGGTATTTAAGCTTTCGGTTAAAAATAAAAAAATACGTATTTCACGATTTTTGGAAATTCTAGTATCAAGGGGATTAAATAGGGGATGAAAGTTTGTATGAAAGTCCGTCATTTTTCAAGTTATTTGCATGAAAATTGGTATTTGAGTTTTCGGCAACAAATGAAGAAATATGCATTTCAGCATTTTTGGAACCCCCGCCTCGATTTTCTAAATTCCACCCGAGCGAAGCCGGGGCGGGTCAGCTAGTAATACGATTAATTAGTTTTAGTTAAATGTTGTTACTTTGCGGAAATCCATGACATCCATACAATGAACCAAAAGTTTAATTTGCTATAATCCGCTGAAACAGGGTGAATCTGTACTTATGGTGCAAGATACAGTACCCGTAGTACAAGATTTTACGTCTCACCAAACGAAACCAAATTCGAGAGTCGAAATACTTCCGCGTTACAGTAAAATGGACCTAAACAGTCTTGAATTGAAGTCAAATATTCAATGCCACTGATTTTATTTTGCAATGTTTCCGCTTGGAGCGCTGGCTGTAGAAGTGTAGACAAACTTGAGCTTTAAAACAAGGCTTTTAAGATCCAGTTTACTGTAACGCGGAAGTATTTCGACTCTCGAATTTTGTTTGGTTTGGTGAGACGTAAAATCTTGTACTACGGGTAGGTACAGCATGCGACATACACCGCCCGCCCTCCCACTGCTACACATGCAGGAAAAAGCAGCCACACAAATCCCAAAACACACTGGACGCACGCTTGACCCCGACACCGCAGCATCCTCAGGAGATGTAGACCTTGCAATCCACAATTGCAAAATTTTGCAAAATTTTGCAATTTTTAGTTTAGGTAGATTTTGAGCTACGAGACTATGATGCGCATAGGCGGTAGCTCTAAGTCTTAATCATAGAAATCAGAATAAGTAAGTATAGAAGTGTTAAAAAGTAGCTATGACAACCCAAGCCAAGAGATAAAATTCGAATTAAAGACATTTTAGAATTTAGTCCACCCCTTAACCATTGAGATATTGAAGCTTTAAATACAAAGTTGCAAAAATTAATTAATAAAATATCACCGATTCGTTTAATTAAAATATTACAGAAATGTGACCGGAATATTACATTAATTAAAGCATAAAAAAGTGAAAATATTCGCATCGACAATATACGATTCGAATAATATTGAGAAATTATGAAATTACATATTTCCCTAATTGGTATCTGGTTTACTCATTACGGGCGGCGAGGTTGCCCCGCTTTGCATAAAAATGGGAAACCTGCCAAAAGTAGTTAAAGTGTAACTCACTCGTTGAGCCAAATTGGGGCAATGCCGACAAAAATGAAAAGCAATATTTCAGTCTGTTTTTTATTGATAACAGTTATGCGCTTGACCTCAATCGTGCCTAATGATAACAGATGATGTAATCTAAGTGCTGACACACAGTCGGAATTAAATAGTCTTCCTTTTAATAATAACTCTGCTTTGTGTTCTTTTATCACTCGGTTGAAATTGGTAGGCATACCTATCGAAGAAACACACGGTAGAGAGTAATTAGGCGCGCGTCTCATCGACATTTGGGTTTTGGACCTCCAAAGTCAGTCACCCACCCAGCTACTAACTTTGGCCAACTCTGCTTAACCAGTGCAAACAACTGAAATTTTATATTATGGTGATTCGGTTGACAATGGATGATTATGGTTGGTACCATTGAGCGTTTCTGATGATGAAGGTGGAAGTTAGACATAATTTGAAATTAATGGCAGGAAAGTCGAATTTGGGATTATTTTACTCTGTTTTTGGAGAATTTTAAAGTTTTTTAGTTATTTTCAGTACAGTTCTTGTATTAAAGTCAGTTTCAAATGATGATTGATAATGAATTTGTTGAACTACGTTGTTTTTTTTGTGAATTATTTTCTTTCATAAGTAATGTTATAATAGCAATAGCAGTCACGGTAACACATTGTTGCAAAAATATGAAATACTAGAAAAACCAATAGTCTCAGATTACGCCCGAGGGAACATACGGGTATCCGATTCGTGACTCCGATAGTTATTCCCAGAGTACATTTCTTGGGGCATTATGCGTGCCTTCAAAATCCTTCTAATCCCTTGTAAGTTCTCGCAAAATATGACCCAACCCTACCTAATAGAGATTTCGGTTTACTCCGAGATTCCTTTTCTCCGGGATAAAGCCACCTTTTTCTGACCAAATTGGATTATTTTCCACCGTGCTGTTATATACTAAAGTAACTGATGCCCGTGACTTCAACGGCGTGTTACAAAATCCGTGGAAACTCTTTAATTTACCGGGATAGAAAGGTAGCCTATGTCACTCTCCATGCATTTAATTATATCTATGCAAAACAGTCCGCACCATATACCGTATAGTCTACCAATCCGCAAATGGCCAGCGTGGTAGACTATGGCCAAACCCTTTTAACTCTGAGATGAGCCCCGTGCTCTGCAGTGAGCTGGCGTTGGTGATGTTGATGATGATGATGATGCAAAACAATCAAATCTATCTGTTGCTCCGTTGCGGCGTGATTGAAGGACAAACAAAGAGACCAGCAAACAAACTACACTTTCGCATTTATAATACGGGTACAATAGTGATGTTTAGTATTTTATTCACTGTTTGCTTTGTATTGATGCTTGCAATTTTCTTTAGTAAACAACCTACTGAAGTAAAATGACAGGATCTGGATAAATATTGATATCCCTTTCATTATGTCCCCTACGGAAAAGAATAGCACTAAGTTTAAATGAATTGTCATTTTAGTTTAGAGATTGTTTACAACAGGGTTAGCCATATTGGTTGGATAGTTAAGTAGGAACCTATATCTTTCCAAAGTGGGCTAATGAGCAAACTTGCTGCAGATAATTTAACGGCCATATACCGATTAGTTTAACGGCTATCGGGCGATTAGTGTAACAATGTGCTTTACGTAGTGTATGTTGTTAATTATAATTACGTAGGTACTTGTAAAACATAATATTAGCACACTGTGGATCTATAACATAGCAGATAATATTATGCAGTAAACTATACATATTATGGAAAAATCCAGTGAAGGGTTTAATTTGTTTTCAGCGAAAAACATCAGCAGTGTGTAAAGTAAAGTAAAGTAAAATATGCTTTATTGTACACCAAAACCAAAACAATAGACATATAACAAAGATAGCATGTATATTCGTAAAATAGGCGGCCTTATCGCTAAAATAGCGATCTCTCCCAAGCAACCTTAGGACAGAGGATATTATAAAAATTAAAGAAAGCGGAGTGTGTATTGAAACTTCTATAATACATATATTATGTATAGTGCAGATTGCAGAAAACTCCGTTAGTGTAAGCACTGTCGGTGGTACATTTGTTCGGGACTTCGCCGTGAAATGTTATAGATCGAATAGCGCCATCTAGTTCCATATTGTTCATCATACCCATGGTGCCACCTAACAGGTTACTTGTGAATTGCTTCCTGTTGGTTTTTGTCTTGGGTGATTACTTGATTCGTTGATTGAAACGCTATATGCACAAGCTAGCAGATATGCGTATCTTAAAAGTACACACAACACTTGCACAACAAGTAACACTATCTATTCCACACAATATTATGTTTCTTAGAAAATAAGTTCCTGGGATCTTGCTCTAAATTATTCTAGAAGTAAAAAGACTAAAAAATTGTTATTACATATCAGCGAAAAGATGCTATGCTACCTATAATTTTTTTAATATCATTGGGTTCAACACTGTAGAAGCATATTTTACGTAGCGGCCTAACTTTCTCGAGGGGTATCGATTCGCGTTTAGGGGATGGCGAGAACGGGGGACGCTGAAAAGATAATCCCGCTGACAAACGGGACTGACTTATAAACGGGCCTTTTAAATATAGATCCAAGTTGCCCTTTCGAAATCTTGTCGCTATCAAAACTCATTTTATAAAATACTAGCTTATGCTCTCGACTTCGTCCGCGTGGACTACACAAATTTCAAACCCGTATTTCACCCCTTTAGAGGTTGAATTTTCAAAAATTCTTTCTTAGCGGATGCCTGCGTCATAATAGTTATCTGCGTGTCAAATTTCAGCCCGATCTGTCCAGTAGATTGAGCTGTGCGTTGATAGATCAGTCAGTCAGTCAGTCAGTCAGTCACCTTTGCCCTTTATTTAGATTCTGGTTTTCCTTTATCCAGTAGGTACTACGCATAATATTATGAATGTGAAAGTGTTTATTAGGTAGTTTGTCCTTCAATCACGGAGTAACGGATTGAAGCGATTTTTTGCATAGATATATTTTATTTGCTATTCAATGCCGAAATCCGCTGCCTTTTATTCCGAAAAATCAAAGAGTTCCCATGAGATTTTTGAGGCACAAACGTAAGTGTTGTACGCGACAGGTTGAGATGGCAATCAAGGTATGATGTGGAGGGACGCCCCGCCCACTCATAGTCACCCGCGCTCGCCCGCTACGGGATAGCGCGGGGGCTGTGCGGGGCGTTCCCTCCCCGATTGCCATCTCGACCTGTCGTGTAGGTACTCAAAACACACTCAAGCACTCAAAACGCTGAGTCTATGAAATAGAATCTTAATTTTGCATGTAGATTTGCTCCATGACGAAGATTGCGACTAGCATTTTCCGAAATCTGGGCCGGTTGAGCCAAATGATTTTAACATTTTATACAATGAATTTTTCGTTTTTGTTTTTTAAAGAGACAGGCTTTCCAAATAAATTTTACAATTTGAACTTTGTAGGTAAATACAGGCATTTATAGGTTTTAATAAAATGTTATATTCGATGTTTCAATATTCAAACTTCGCTGGCTTTCTGCTCATCTCGCATATCGAATTTATATAAAAAGCTGTTTGTGATTCGGTCAGATGTAAATAAAAAACACTAAAAAAATATATCAGGAAAAGTACAAAAAAATTATTAGTATAGTAAAATTACCTAGTGAAGTATTGTTTACTTAGTCCATAGATCCATATTATGTATATCCTATATATTACCCTTTCACAGGCTATCCTTTTAATCGATTTAGAAATGAAATGAATTTATTCATTTCATGTAGGACAGATTGAGTCACTTATGATAATTATGTTAAGACTCTTAACACCAGTTCAGAAAGAAGATTCTACTGAGAAAAGTTAGCAAGGAAATTTGATTTTCCGGGTTACCTACAAAAATTTTAATAAACCTAAACCCACGTGGACGAAGTTGTGTGCATCATTTTGTATTTGGTACAGAAATAGCTTGTATACCGGAGACGGACAAAGGCTACCTTTTATCCCGGGAAATAAAAAAAACCGGCCAAGTGCGAGTCAGGCTCGCGCCATGAGGGTTCCGTAATGCAGTCTTATTTTTTCGACATTTTGCACGATAACGCATAAAAATAAATAAAAATCTGTTTTAGAATGCGCAGGTGAAGACCTTTCATAATATAATACCCCACCACAAATTTGTGTGTGTATGTAACCACAAATTCACGGTTTTCAGTTTTTTCCCCTAATGCCATCTATATCTAGGTCAACGGGAAGTACCCTGTAGGTTTCTTGACAGACCGACAGACAGACAGACAGACAGCAAAGTGATCCTATAAGGGTTCCGTTTTTCCTTTTGAGGTACGGAACCCTAAAAACACGTAAATGAAGTCACGGGCATCATCTAGTTAAAACTGAAATGTACTATTTTGTTCCTAACCCTGTTTAATTTAGTGAAAGCTCTACTTGTATTTATTTCTGAAAGGGCGTAAGTACCCTACAGGGAATGAGTAGGCTTATCAGTTGGATCTTTCGAGGGATAGACAGTGTTGTGATTCGGTGTCATCTTAATTAAGGACCCCTAATCTAGGTTTATACTAAGTTTAATATATTATCTGAAGGGATTTGGATGAAACACGTAGTAGACACACGGACGTATAAAGGTAACTGTATATCACAAGACGACCTATATAGGTACCATAAAAAAAGAAAAAAAAATCACAAGACGAAGCTAGACTTAAAATCAGTGGTGCGCACAGAGTTTGCAGCTAAGTTAGGCATTTAGGTAGCAGTAACCTGTGATGACGTATGGAGCTGAAACGTGGACACTAACAGTTGGCCTCGTCCACAAATTACTAAAAGTCGCTCAGCGCGCTATGTAGCGAGCTATGTTGGGTATCACTCTCAGGGATAAAATCCGGAACGAGGAAATTCGCAGAAGAACAAAAGTGACCGACATAGCTCAAAGGATTAGCAAGCTGAAGTGGCAATGGGCAGGTCATGTCTGTCGCAGAACCGACGGCCGATGGGGCAGATGTGTTCTGGAGTGGCGACCGCGCAGTGTGGGACGACCTCCAGCCCGTTGGACCTATGACCTGAAGAAGGTGGTGGGGAGCGGGTGGATGAGGAAGGCTGAGGACCGTGTTTGGTAGCACGCTCTTGGAAAGGCCTATGTCCAGCAGTGGACGCAAACAGGGTGATGGATGGATGGAACCTGTTTACTGTGGGCCCCATACGAGTAATAAGCCGTGGTAACCTTCTGGCGTCCATGTTTCCTGCCACTTATAACCTAGATACCCTCAAATCAAGAGTGAATAGGCATCTTCTAAGCAAGCGCACTGACGCGGAGTGGTTAAAACTTAACCTCTATGAAATATATTATTACTTACACTTTATTAAATTTATCTCTGTTTGTACTTATTTTAAAACTATTGTTGGTATGTGTTTCTTTTAAGCTACGCTTCTTCTTCCTGGTAGTGAAAATATTTCACAAAAGAAAAGTGTTGTTCATTCTTAAACTTGCAAGACAACAGATAAATCTTTTAAAAGATAAGGGATAGATTTAAGAGCTGTGTGAAATTGAAATAAATGAAAACAGCATTTTTCTGTTATTGTATTTCCTTCCTTCCTTCCTTATTTCTTTGTTTCTTTCTTTCTATATCGTTATAAAAGAATACTCGAGAAATTCAAGTTCGTTTTGAGGCAGGAAAGTTCTAATCTGGACCATTCTTTTCTAATATTATTATTTGTATTGTTTTAGAGAATCATTTTAAATTATAATGGACTAGCTTATGCTTGCGACTTCGTCCGCGTGGACCACACAAATTTTAAAGCCCTATTTCACCCCCTTAGGGGTTCAATTTTCAAAAATCCTTTCTTATAGGATCCTTTCTTATTACGTCATAATAGCTATATGCATACCAAATTTCAGCCCGATTAATCCAGTAGTTTGAGTTGTGTGCTTCTATTGGCTTCTATAGAAAAATCTTTATCCTGTTCAAACCATTTTACTCCAAGTAAAAAAAAATTGGTTTACCTAGAAAGGTTGTTTTAATTAGTTCACCTAGTGTTGAGGGTTATACTCGGTTATTTTTAGAGCCTATAACAATTAAAATCGGTCGCTCCAACACACAATGGTTCTGGTTGATAATGGTTTAATTGTTGGTCAATAATTTAGATTTGTGGCCTGTAATTACGGCTATCAGCCGGAGGTCTCTAATGGCGAGCAACACGTCATAATTTAGATGCTTCTGATTTGATAACGCAGTATTTTATGATATCAAAGTGTTATGATTTAAATAAAATCTCTTTCTTGTTTTGCGTTTCAGTTTATTATTTTCAGTCTATCTTTAATTACTAACAGTCGAAATGAATATAATCAATTTCTATTTGTGATCTGTCGATAAGACACTTAGCAACTGATTTTGCAGAAATATAACATTACTTAATAAATATGACATAGGTCGTTTTACGAGTCTTCTTCAGTATACCAACAACAGAAGGTTTTAAATCGATTATTGTGTACGGGAGCGGTGTGCAGGATCGACCGTACCAAAGGAAGATCTCCCACCGAGCGCCAGCTGGGCCGACGGTTGTGTCTTGAAACTTCCATATATAGTCCAGATTGCAGAAAACTCCGTTAGTGCGAGTACTGTCGGCGGTACATTTGTTCGGGACTACGTCATGAAAATGTTATCGATTGAATAGCGCCATCTAGTTGAATCTGTGGCAACCGCCACAATTGAAATATTCCTGCATAGGCAGTAATATCTCTTCGGGTGTATCTGTTGCATTCCATTATGTAATTTAGATTGTAATTTAGGATGCGATGGGGCTGGCATGTTCGTGTCCGACAAAAGTCCCATAAAAATTAAGATTAAAAAAAATGTTATTTGTCAATACTTGTATGGTCATAACATCTTAGTTTTATGGTCTTCCACGTGGTCTTCTTTGACAATTAACAATTATTATCGACAGATTATGGATAGACCAAGAATTTAACTACTTCAGCCGTAAGCAATATTTGTTAATATTGTATGGGCTTTGGCTGAATAACTTGTTGACAGAATAAAGATATATTGAATATTGAAAGCCAATGTTAATGAATCTTCTACTACTTCGCAACCATATGGTTTTTTTTCATGTCGGTTAGTTAGCCCAACGATAAAGCCTTCTTAATCCGGCCCTAGAATAGTTGTGGTCAAAACTTAAGGAAGCATTTACTACAATCCTGGCGTAGTACTCTTCTTTTAAATATGTACTTTCGAGCCGTTTACAAGTAGGTACCCAGCCCGCCGACAGCTGGGCTTTGGGATCAAAACTATTTTTCGGCTCAGTGGTTTTTCTTTGATGCGGCCATTGAAGAATTCGTACAAAGTACGAAATTTCTTACAAAATAATAATGCTGTGAAACATTGATATTAAAAATACTTGGTCCGTCAAAGTTATAACGCCTTGTACCTACAGCTACAGTCCGCCACAGGTTGAGATGACAATCGGGGTATGAGGCGAGGGGACGCCGAGCAAGCAAAATCAATGGCCCCCAAACTAGGATTCCCTGTGCTATTGGGAAGCCAGTTTTACGTCCGAATATGAGTAGGTACAATTCACAGAAATCTCAATAGAAAAAGTATTAAAATATAACAATAAAATAGAAACAGGCTAACATTTATGTTTAAATTGTTTGTAATTTAAACTTCAAAAATCTTGCATGTACATCTTTTTTGCCTTCAGTGACTGATGATCATCATCATCATTATCAACCGATAGACATCCACTGCTGGACATAGGTCTCTTGTAGGGACTTCCACACGCCACGGTCTTGCGCCGCCTGAATCCAGCGGCTCCATCCATGCGACTCGTCTGATATCGTCCGTCCACCTAGTGGGGGGTCTTCCAACACTGCGTCTTACGGTATGAGGTCGCCATTCCAGCACCTTGGGACCCCAACGTCTATCGGTTGTACGAACTATGTGCCCTGCCCATTGCCACTTCAGCTTCGCAACCCGTTGAGCTATGTCGGTTACTCTAGTTATACTATGGATCTCCTCATTTCTGATTTGATCACGTAGAGAAACTCCAAGTGACCGATTCTTCAGTATATTTGAGTTGAAATATTTAAGTTTCCGAAAGCAATTGATTCCGGGCATATTTGCCGAACTACAACAAAGTTCGATCAAGTTGCCAAGTCAAACACACTTGACCGCAAACATGAGCTGGTCTCGCGTGGAATTAAGTTGCCATTGTTACTGAATAAACTGATACTGTCCACAAACCACCGCGACCCAGTCAGCGACGTCCGCCGAGGCGGACTCTCCACCGGGGACCCCGCTCACGAGGTCCCCACACCGCACGTCCGTGCCCTCTGCTAGTCAGAGGGACACGCGGAGAAACCTTCCCCCTGCCAGGTCATTAGCCATGGCTAACAAAAACATCCCCGAAGAGAGATTATTAGCCATGTTACCGGGGTGCACCGGCCCGAATACTGTTCTTCCCCTCGGATGCCCGAGGCATCCAAAAGAGACCAGCAGCACCCAGGCACACTGGGAGGTTACCTGGCTGGCACCCCACGATCAAGTTGCCAAGTCAAACACACTTGACCGTAAACGGATCGGGCTGAAACTTGGCATGCAGATAGTTATTATGACGTAGGCATCCGCTAAGAAAGGATTTATGAAAATTCGACCCCTATAAGGGGATGAAGTAGTTTTAAATTTGTGTAGTCCATGCAGACGGCTCGCGACTTTGTCCGCGTGAACTACACAAATTTCAAACCCCTATTTAGCCCCCTTAGGGTTTGAGTTTTCAAAAATCCTTTGTTACCGGATGCCTACGTCATAATTGCTATCTGTATGCCAAATTTCAGCCCGATCCCTCCAGTAGTTTATGCTGTGCGTTGGTACTAGTAGCAACTAGATTAATGTAAACCGATCAATATTTCTGCTAATTTCTCCAATATATCATGGTCTTATTTTATTTAATATCTAACAGTCGAACAGGCAGAGCAGAGAGTCGGTCATTAATATTCATATACCTACTTATACTCACCGCATATTCCGTATTCAACATTGTAATCTAATTTCTGCTCCCCGAATATACTGCGGAGTTCCACATATTTCGTATACCCCATTACGTGCAGGGCTGTCAAAACATTATATTCTGTTAACGAATCAGGAACGTTAAAATTGATTTTTTTGACTATGCTATTTTTTTTTAAATTTATAGACTAGCGCTTCGCTGCAATCACACCAGATTTTTTCTACATTCAACATTTTAATCTAATTTCTGCTCTCTGAATATCCATAGGTCCCTACTGTGGGGTTCCACATATTTCGTATACCCCATTACGTGCAGGGCTGTCTCAACATAATATACTGTTAACGAATCGGGAACATTAAAATTAATTTTTTTAATAATGTAATTTTTATACATTCAACATTTTAATCTAACTTCTTCTCTCCGAATACCTATAGGTACTGTGGGGTTCCACATATTTGTACAACTAAATTACATCCAGGGTTGTCACAACACAATATTCTGTTCACAAATCAGGAATCTCAGGAATATTCAAATTGTTTATTTTCAATTATTCAACATATACTGCAAATATACTGCGGAGTTTCACATTTTATTTCGTATACTTACTCCATTACGTTCAAGGCTGTCAAAACATAATATTCTGTTAAGAAAATATCAGGAACATTATATTATAACTGTTTTTTTAATAATGCAAATTTTTTATCATTCAACATTGTAACACAGTTTAATGAGACATAACATACCAGCCTCACTCTGTGATTGTAATCTCCTTTCTGCTCATCGTGATTTTCGCAAAGTAAAGCCTGCTACTCTCTAACAAAAAATAAATAAAGCAGGTACAATTACTCAAATAAAACTTATCTCTGGGGTTGTATATTTTAATCACTACTTGTTTCCGAATGATATAATATTGCCAATGTGTAATGCAGAAGGGTTGTTGAGTACATTAGTATTATGGTGCTTGGACAAAGATGAAGATATTAGCTTCGTTTTAGAGTTCAGAGTCATTTAATTAAAAAATATATTGTTTAGAGATTTTTCTGTTTCTTGAGACTAAAGTAAAATAATTAATTCACAGTTTACAGTTACAAGCATTGTTTCAAAGTGAGATTTTCTTTTGCCAAGGATAATTTTCAGTGTTTGCCTTCCATTCATAAATCTTTTCTAGGTTGTTCTCATGAAATATCCGCTTCAGAAAAGCTTAATTAAAAATATGAATAGCGAGTTTAACTTACTTCAAGTCTAATTGGTCCGAGAGCTCGCAGAAATTTTCGAGGAGAATTTTGACAAAAGCTGAAAGTTGGCAAGGTTTTTCATGGGTGAAAATAGCGAGCTGGACTTGCCAGCTGGTCCGTGATGGATTTACAAATTTTTTAGGTGAAACTTCCAGTTAAATCATTTCCTGTTTGTGGTATTAAGTATATCAAATGCATAAGATTTTACTTCTCACCAACATTGATAGTATTTGAGAGTCGAAACACTTTAGCGTTAAAGTAAAATGGCCCTTAACGGCCTTGTTTTACTGCTCAAATTGGAACATATATTTACAGCCAGCGCTCCAAGCGGAAACATTGCAAATTTAAAAATAAAGAACTCTCGAATACCTACTATCAAAATTGGTGTGAAGTAAAATCTTGTACTACAGCGTCTACAGCTCTCAACATCAGTTAAAAATTATCATAGATATTCGAAGAATCTTTCATCAAATTTCGTTGATTTTTGTTTTCTTTTTATTGTATAAAATTGTAATTTTATCTCCAATTTCAAAATTCCGACAAAAGTTTTTAACACAGATTATCAATAAAAATTCTAATAATAGAGCTAAGATTTTTTATAATATTTTAGTAATTAGTAAGCTGATATTCAAGTTTTGGTGCTATCAGTATCTACAAATTATAAAATTTTCCACTAAATTCGCCAGAAATGAAATTGATAAATTTATAGCATTTAAGGTGAGAAACCACATTATTTCGATAACTCAATTGACCCAATTCGATAGGTATAGTACACGACAGGTCAAGGTAGCAATCGAGGAGCGAACGTCCCGCACACCCGCACAGCCCCTGCGCTAACGCGGTGCGGGCGAGCGCGGGTGACGTACGGGTGTGCGGGGTATGCTTCCGCCTCATACCCCGATTGCCATCTCGACCTGTCACGCACTATAAGCATAGTCTGTAGTCACCTACTGATTATTCGAATTAAAAAAATACGATCCACTTACTTTTTAGTAATTTAAAATCACAGATCAATATTTGTGTTTTAAATTAAGTGACAGCCCTAGGCAAACGTATCAAATATACGTAATTCGTAACGGTAGTCACAGAATAGGTAAACGAGTATGGCTTCAGATTTAGCGTAAAACCACACTATGTTTTTGGTTTCACAACTTTTTGCCCTGTCGCCTAAGTGTAGTTTCAGACTAACGTTTTTTCGGCGCATTTTACGTTCGTATCGGCATCTCACTAACAAGTACGATATAACTATTTTGCGCTTAAATTAACGCAAAGTTCGTGTATGCGCTCTATTTTGATGTGTTTGTTCAAACCAGCAAGTCAGTAATAGCAATAATGAACTGGCATCATTCGTGGCTCACACGTATTGAAGCCTATAAGCGCGTCATCATCATCATCATCTTGAAGAACCCACGTGTCTCCTGTCAGTGTGAAAAGGGTTTTTTCCATAGTCTACCAGGCTGACCGAGTATTGGCAGATATAAGCACATACGCTCGTGATAGATGCGCTGTAACATAACGTACGTGCGTATACGCGCGTACAAAAAGAAACCTATACACGCATTCAAAGGACAATCTAAAACCGCTCGTAGGGTTGAAATTAAAAACCGCAATATGATTTTAATCAAGAACTTATTTGCGTCATAGGTTCAAGACTTATTGTATAGTAATGAGAAGGTTTCCAGGCAACGTTTGAGAAAATTTTCATAGACGGCGCTGAAAATATTACCACCACTAAAGACGAAAAATAATACCTATATCTATATCATATATGCTTTAAATTTAAGGGGACGCGAAATTAATTTATTACTTCTATTATAGTTCACAGATTTTGTGGGGAAGAAACGTAAGGAAAATTGCAGTGCACGCTAGCTCTTACTCTTCATCTATATCATTGATTGACACGACCTAAGCATTAAAGCTTAGATCATAAAGATATAGGTATTATTTTTCTTCTTTCGTGGCGACCTATGCAAAATACTCAAGAGACATCTGTGAAAATTTTATTGAAGCTGTCCCTGAAACTTCCTCATTGACATCACACGCATCTTTACTACATACTGAAAAAAGGCATTCTATGACGTCGTCCTTGTCGCCAGCTATAGCAACTTTTTGTCGAGTTAACGTCGGACGTCTAGTGTGATCAGAGTAACTGTAAGCTAGCATATCGTTTTCATTGTCTGTTGGAGAGGTAACCGGAGTATAGTAAATACTAGTTCAGAAAATATTCCCGCAAACGCAAAAAACTCTCGAACATATTATGGCATAAAAATTTACTGTAAAGGTTCGTACGCACCTGAGCGACGCGGCGCGGCGCTTCAAAAGTGTTGCAAAAGTGATGTTTTTAAAACGCTTGATACTTCGTTATAGCATTTATTAAATGTTTTATTTTAACTTTTTAATTCGGTTTAAAGACATTTATTTCTCAATAAAGAACACAACAGTTCACTTAAATTGGGGTCAACTATGAAGATAGCTGTGGTAGCTTAGTGGTTAGGATATCCGCCTTCTAATTCTGATTAGGTCGGGGATTCAATCCCTCACCTCTAACTTTTCGGAGTTATGTGCGTTTTAAGTAATTAAATATCACTTGCTTTAACCGTGAAGGAAACCATCATGAGGAAACCTGCATACCTGAGAGTTCTCCATAATGTTCTTAAAGGCTCGTGCTTAAAGACCCGTGCTCTGTAGTGAGCCGACAGCGATGGCTTGATCATGATGATGATGAGGATAACTACATAACTTTAAGACGAAACGTGCTTTTTAATTTTAAAAGGTTAAAGATAAGCACTTCAAAACTCAACAATGCTTTGAATAATTGCAACCCTTTAACCGACTTCAAAGTCGAGGAATTTCCCAATGTCTTGCGCAGGTTTTTATTTGTGTTATTTTCTTGTTATGCTATACTCCCTCAGTAAAAACTGATTTCGATTTATTCCACTCTCTAGACACTCCATAGAAAAGCAGATTTTTATTCGAGAAGCTTTTCCGGAAAAATGTAGTACTAACTGAACTTTTTCACATGACTTCTTCCGCGATGTAGGTCCTCTATTTTTAACCGACTTCCAAAAAGGAAGTGGTTCTCAATTCGGTCCGTTTTTTTTTTAATGTATGTTCACCGATTTTGTAGATGTTTCTGGACAGATTTGCAAAATTTTTTGTAATCAACTGGGGATGTTTCCGTGGTGGTCCCATAAAAAAATTATTGGAATAAATATAAATATATTTTGATCAGGTTTTTTTTTGACTTTATTGACTAGCGATTGGCTGCCAGACCTGCTGGCACGTGAAAGAAAAAAGAAAGAAAATGCATTTATTTTTTGCTGGTGTCACAGATAAAAATAGTAACATTTTCATCTGTGACACCACCCCAAATGGGTGTACAGCTCAGAATAATGCTCCGCATCATATGCGTTAACACACATAAGCTGCAGGACGCTGATTTTCAGCTGTGACCCGGGTGATGATGTGCGTGTGATGGAGAGCACTTGTCTTGAAGATGACTATTAACTCTTGAGTTGAAGGTACATTAAAGAAGGGGAGAAAGAGCGTTCCATAACCTAGCATTTCGAATTATAATTAATGACGAAGCAGATAGCTTTACACGTCTCAGTGGAATTTAGACTACGTATAAGGTTGCAGACCTTGACGATGCCTTCGGGCACTTCTATACTAATAGAAGAAATATGAAGGAGGAAGCAGATCACAAAATTCTTGAAGACACTCTCCGACATATACCAGAACTAGAGTTGAGAGGTTAAAAGTAATAAAAAAGACACATTTTGGATTCATAAGATTAAAGTGATGACATATGGATCCAAGACATGATCGCT
This sequence comes from Maniola hyperantus, assembly GCF_902806685.2. Lineage (NCBI taxonomy): Eukaryota > Metazoa > Arthropoda > Insecta > Lepidoptera > Nymphalidae > Maniola > Maniola hyperantus. The sequence continues at coordinate 13,934,369 of NC_048541.1, read as the reverse complement.
AACTATGGGCCTCATAAGAAAGCTCAGTGTCACACAGCGGGCGATGGAGAGAGCTAATGCTTGGAGTTTCTCTACGTGATCAAATCAGAAATGAGGAGATCCGTAGGACAACTAGAGTAACCGACATAGCTCAACGGGTTGCGAAGCTGAAGTGGCAATGGGCAGGGCACATAGTTGGGGTCCCAGGGTGCTGGGATGGCGACCTCGCACCGGAAGACGCAGCGTCGGAAGACCCACCACTAGGTGGACGGACGACATCAGACGAGTTGCAGGGAGCCGCTGGATCCAGGCGGCGCAAGACCGTGGCGTATGGAAGTCCCTACAAGAGACCTATGTCCACCAGTGGACGTCTATTGGTTGATGCTGATGATCATGATGGAGATTAAAGTACGGATTTTGAACCAGACGGGATAATCCGGTTAAACTAGAAAGTTAACATTGTGAAACGATGAGCTGTCGGTACTATCACTAAAACTGAAAACATATAAATGCATTTATAAATCTGGCTAGCAGGATTAATTGTGGTTACATAAGCTTCAATGTGGAAACCTTGTAGTAGTGCGAGCTTTTGTTACATTACAAATTCTTATTCCAAACAATATCATGATTCTAAAAAATCGATGCAATCCTAATACTAAACTATATAATTATATAAAATTCAAAGTCCTGACTGACTGACTGACACATAAATATCAACGCACAGCCTAAACCGCAGGTCCTAAAGACATGAAATTTGGAACAAAACGAGATAAAATGTAATTTTTAAGTTTCTGATTTTTCCAGGCTATATTAAGTAAAGTAGCAAGTTATGAAAAAGTTTTTGACGTGATTTTTCACATGTACCCAACCTGTGAAATGGGCCATCCCTAGTGGGAATTAAGGAAAATTGGCCAAGTTAGAACGAGGTAGAAGTCGTAACAAGGTGGAAGTCGCGATGTATCTTACATTATGCATAACCAGATTAAGGAGCAAAGGCTGTTCATTGGTCTTGTGTGGGGTACATTATGTGGAAATGTGAAACACGGGAATTACATAATGTTACTACCTTCGTATTTTAAAATTAATATGACTTCCTGTACATTTTTTTATGTTTTTGATTTGTATTTTAATTTTGTCTTTTTTACGCGTTTACGCGTAGGATTTTGCTAGTTTCATTTATTCAGCCTAATAATAATTATTGTATAATTATTATTTGGCTGAATAAAGAATAAAAAAAAATTGATATTGAATATTATGTTTACCAGATCAATCAATCAATCAATCAGCCTATTTGCGTCCACTGCTGGACATAGGCCTTCCCATGAGCACGCCACCACACACGATCCTCCGCCTTCCTCATCCACCCACTTCCCGCTATCTTCTTAAGGTCGTCAGTCCAGCGGGTTGGAGGTCGTCCCACACTGCGCTTGCTGATACGCGGTCTCCACTCCAGAACACGTCTGCCCCATCGGCCATCGGTTCTGCGGCAGACGTGGCCTGCCCACTGCCACTTCAGCTGGCTTATTCGTTGGGCTATGTCAGTCACTCTGGTTCTTCTACGGATTTCCTCGTTACGGTTTACCAGATAACGATTGGTTTTTGAAGTTGGTGGAATTCTCTAATTTTGTATAGGTGATTGATTAGGTACTGATTAGTGATTACAGAGTGCGATCTTGTCCCACCTTTCACCATTTTACCACCGAACCGCAAAATGTCGGGCTAGTTTCCATCCTTATGTCATCGAAATCCCGTCTACACCCACGAAACGTTTTGCGTCATCATTCCTCATACGCATGGCTAAGGTTTGGAATACTCTTCCACCATATATGTTTCCTACCAATAACAACCCTAGTATCTTTAAAAATAGAGTAAATAGGCATCTTCTAGGTAAACGCGGGACATCTTAGGCCACATCTTCATTTTCCATCAGTTGTGATTGTGCTCAAGCGTTTGCCCATAATAAAAAAAAAGTTAAACATCGGCCTTTGTACCTACTAGTCACGTCAAAACACGTGTCAAAATAGGCACTTTGAAAAATAATGGAAAAATTTCACCTTGTTCCCACGGAATCCTTAGAAATAACCACAGTTTTAATTAAAACAGAAGGCTTCAACATTCTCGTCCGAGACGAAATGTGCTTAATTGTTTTTTTTTCAACGGTTGATAATCACCGCGGGCCGGGCTTGAAGGATTTCCTCATTAATTTTAAACTGGGTTGCGTAGAGCGATGGCACCCATTAAGAAAATCTTTTACGACGCCATTAGAAAAGATCGCAACTTGGTGATTGGTATAAAGTCACAATGGTCTGCTTCTTGCTTTGTTACCATTAAAAAACCAAGTGCGAGTCAGGCTCGCGCAACGAGAGTTCCGTACTACAGTCGTATTATTTCGACATTTTGCACGAAAATTCAAAAACTATGATGCATAACAATAAAGAAAATACTAATTATTAGTTCATGACCACAATTTAATTTTTTTTGTGAGATGTAACCACAAATTCACGGTTTTCAGATTTTTCCCCGAATGTCAGCTATAAGACCTACCTACCTGTTAAATTTCATGATTCTAGGTCAACGGGAAGTACCCTGTAGGTTTCTTGTCAGACCGACAGACAGACAGACATACAGACAGTCAACAAAGAGATCCTATAAGGGTTCCGTTTTTCCTTTTGAGGTACGGAACCCTAACAAACCCTAAAAAATAGAGGAAGATTCACTAGAATTAGAGAAATTACAAAATGCCAGAGGCGCACTTTTTATGAAGTAGGTAGAGATACATCGAGTAATATTATAGAGGTATTTATGAATTGCTTCTAGTGTAAAAAAAATTCGATGAATGGACTTGACTTTACCTAAATAGAAACAAAACAGACATTAAAACATAGCACGACTATTTCAATCCGCTATTACCCACTTGTCGTTTGTGGTTTGTCGCTTGATGTTCCAGTGGCAGCATTTTGACACAAAATCGATTTCCGACAAGTGTGAACAGTCATATAAAATGTTCTGCCAGAGGAACATCTGATAAAAATCCGTGTCCGGCAAACGACAAGTGCGAACAGGAGGATAATATACCTAACCTCTGTGCAAACCTCAAGCATTGTTAACTCAGTAGGCACCAACAGACTGCAAACACTTTTGAGCTTCAATAGCTCAACGGGTAAAGGAGTGGACTGAAAACCGAAAGGTCAACGGTTCTAACCCCGCCCGTTGCACTGTTGTTGTACCTACTCCTAGCACAAATTTGACGCTTAGTTGGAGAGGAAAGGAGAATATTAGTCACTAGCTGATGCCCGCGACTTCGTCCGCGTGGATTTACGTTTTTCGGGATAAAAAGTAGCCTATGTGTTAATCCAGGGTATAATCTATCTTCATTCCAAATTTCAGCCAAATCCGTCCAGTAGTTTTTGCGTGAAGGAGTAACAAACATACACACACACACACACACACACAAATACTGACTTTCGCCTTTATAATAATAGTTGGGATTTAACATTGGCGAATATTCTTTTTTAAAATAAAAAAAATCAGTCCAAAGGGGTTAGGGAAAGTAATTCAGCGAGTGACTAATAGATGGGAATTTCATGGTTAAAGTTATTGTCACGATAAAGTTGACGCACGCCTCGAACCCTCTTTCCCCTAACAAGGAATGCGTCAACGTTCAAAACTTATAACAATATTGTCACTTGGGGTTACCGACCCTTTACGTCAGGGTAGGTCCCATAGCTCACAGCAATTTTGTTTTCCACGTCTTTTTAAGCCGTGTTTACACTAACGGTTTAAATTTATAATCAATCTATGGTACGCGACGTCACCGCATGCTACTATTAATTACATTGCTCAAAATGCTCAACGGGTAAAGGAGTGGACTGAATACCGAAGGGTCAACGGTTCTAACCCCGCCCGTTGCACTATTGTCGTACCTACTCCTAGCACAAGCTTGACGCTTAGTTGGAGAGGAAAGGAGAATATTAGTCATTTAACATGGCGAATATTCTTTTTTAAAATAAAATAGAAAACAGTCCAAAAGGGTTCGGGAAAGTAATTCAGCGAATGACTAATAGATGGGAATTTCATGGTTAAAGTTATTGTCACGATAAAGTTGCACGCCTCGAATCCTTTTTCCCCTAACAAGGAATGCGTCAACGTTCAAAACTTATGACGATATTGTCACTTGGGGTTACCGACCCTTAACGTCAGGGTAGGTCCCATAGCTCACAGCAATTTTGTTTTCCACGTCTTTTTAAGGCGTTTTTACACTTACGGGTGAAATTTATTAGAATTTATTAAAACAAAAAAATAACACGGTTATTTCATTGTTTTAAGTTTTCAATTGTATATTTTTTTATAGTTCGTGTGACTTTAACCACATAACACTTATCCGTGACTTGATCCATTTTTGCATTGTGTGAAAATGGACTTATCAATAATTACGTCACGGATTACTTACCCTAAACCACAAACCACCTATAGACACCTAATAGCCGGACACCTCTGATCGCCAAGCTTAGGCAGTTGCTTAGCATAAGAGTTGGCCCACGCCCGATTGGTACCCTCATTCCGCACATTGTCTTGATTGACGTGACTTTTGAGTCCACCAATCACAACAAAGCATTCTCCCCTCTCCCGCGCCAATATTTTACGATGTTGTTTTCATGCAAAACCTTATATATGCGTACTCTTAAAGTTGAATTCTCTGTGCCCTACACTTATTAAACTAACGTTTTAGTCATGCATGCAGTGCTACAATAAGAAATACTTCTAAGTGATAACCGCGCAACCACTAGGCTGTCGAGGGAGGAACACAGGTTTTAGTGGGTGCAAGCCCCACATAACCCCTCTGTTTCCCCTGATGCGTTAGGCATTTCCTGTGTATAAAAAAAAGTGCTATAATAAGAGATTGATATTATTATCTGGCAATGTCGCGAGAGTCAGAAAAAGCAAATTAATTATACGACGTCTCTAGCGGCAAACATTTGTCCCCAAGTGAATACAGGGCTTTATACTTGCAACCCCAAGGCAATGATGCCATCGGGTTTCCCTGTAAGCTGATAATTAAGATTACTGCCCAGTGAGGCATAACTCGCCACCCTTTTAGGGACACTTCCATTTACATCGACTCAGACATGGGGGGCGAAAATGTAAGCATACATGGAAAATTGCTAGACTGAAAATAGATTTCTTTGTTCAACTTTCTATAACTACGGGTAGTTAACAGGTAGTTTACTTATGACTCTTTTCACGTAATCATTGCTAGTCCAGGAACTAATTCGCTAAACTGAATATACGAATTTAACTAGTTTTTGATTGTGTTTTATAACATTAATAATAAATAGATAATGCCCGTGATTTCATTTAGGTTTTGGAAAATCCCATGAAGACTTTGATTTTCAGGGATAAGAAGTAGCGTATGTTCATCTTCGGGAAGCAAGCTATCTCTGTATTAAGATATTGTCATATATTTTCATCAATGAAATTACTATTTTTGTGAATTGACAAAAAAAGCCTCTTTTTTCTCTTTTTATAAGTGTAACAAATACTTTTGTGCTCTTTAATTAATTAAATAGCTCATATTTCGAGTATAATACATATTATTATTAAAATAACTCTGGTAATCTATAATATAAAAATTAATCACTAAATGTGTTCCTCATCGCAAACTTCGAGAACAGCTGAACCGATTTCGCTAATTCTTTTTTTATAATATTCCTTGAAGTACGAGGATGGTTCGAGGTATGATGGATGAGGAGAGAAAAATTTGAATCGACTGTTAGGCGGTACGAAGTTCGCCGGGGCAGCTAGTTTTGTATAAAACCTGCCAATCCTTACCTTGTAGATTACCTTGTAGATTTTAATAATAACTGAACATATTATTATTGTATCAGAAGTGGGATGAAAACAGCCAATAAAATTACACCTCATACATTTCATATTAAAACAAACAACATCAACCGATTCCGGTAAACCAGTTAGGACGTGTAAAGTATGTCGGACAATCAAAACCGCGGACAAAGCTCATCATAAATCACATATAACATGTTTTATGCCGTTATTTTTCATTTCCGTGTTCCTAATACCTAAAAGCCCGATGTAACTCTGACGTGGAAGTATGGGCCATCTGTCACAACGGTTTTCAGATTTAATTTTTGGGCGCCATTTTAGTTTGCCGCGCGTTTTGGACATGTGTCAGGATTTGCATACTCCATTTTATCCAGTGTCCTGCGCTTCTGGCTTACCATCTAATCTAATATTTCTAGTTCTACTCGATTCAAAAACTAATTTGTCCAATAAAATCCCGTGTCACCTCTATTACTCGTATTCAGAGTAAAACTTTTGACACTTTTTTATATTCTTTTTAACTCCTAAAAGTATTAATCCTCCATCTAATCCAGTATTAGTAGTGGTAGTAGAAATTCGCTACTGCCCCTGACAGCTGGCAGCACCGCAGTCCCGTCGTGACCACGACCCGTGCAATTGGATCGAAATATCGACAAATAAAAACATAAAATTAATCGTGTTACGTACCCGTTATCTACATTAAAATAATATGTCGTTAAACCACGAAATAAGCTTAAAATCATTAGTACTAACCCAACTGGTATATTTCCATTTTCCCTGATAGGTTAGTTACCTAATAACGATTGTATAAAATCTCTAGTGTTCATGGAAAATGCCGAGCCACCCGCTTAATGCTGTTTAGGTTTACCTACCTGTGCTTTGAAAATCGATCCGACGAAGCTAATCGGTTGATATCGGTTAGCCATTTTCTCACTAATAGTTCCTGATGGTTACGGTTGGTACTTCTATTTTAGGTTAGGGTTCGATAGTATCAATTATTTGAAACCTATTTTCAATACAAAATATATAAAATTTAAATCCCTACTAATATTATGAAAGCTATGATAGCCTAGTGGTTAGAACGTCCGCCTTCTAATCAGAGGTCAGGGATTCGATTCCGGGTACGCATCTCTAACTTTTCGGGAGTTATTTGCGTTTTAATTAATTAAATATCACTTGCTTTAACGGTGAATAAAAACATCGTGAGGAAACCTGCATGCCTGAGAGTTTTTCATAATGTCTTCAAATGTGTGTAAAGTCTACCAATCCTCAAAGGGCCAGCGTGGTAGACTATGGCCAAAACCCTTCTCACTTTGAGCGGAGACCCGTGCTCTGTAGTGAGCTGGAGATGGGTTGATCATGATGATGATGATTATGAAAGCGTGTTAGTTTATTGGGTTTGTTCTTCAATTGATCGACGTGTTTTAATGCATGATTAAAGGGGCTGAAAATTTCCATAACTTTTTGTTTAGGGAAAACGATGAGTTCTCACGGAATTTAAAAAAAGTTGAATCTATGCGGACCAAGTCCTTGGCAGCATCATATAGTAGGTAGGTACTTTGTATACTGTAAATGTCTATGAAGAACAAATATAAGTCTAAATATATAAAAGGAAAAGGCAACTGACTGACTAACTGACTGATTGACTGACTGACTGACTGACTGATCTATTGACTGACTGGCTGAAATTTGGCATGCAGACAGCTGTTAATGACGTAGGCATCCGCTAAGAAAGGATTTTTGAAAATTCAACCCTAAGGGGGTGAAATAGGGGTTTGAAATTTGTGTTGTCCACGCAGACAAAGTCGCAAGCATAAGCTAGTAGTTGATAAAAGCAAAAATCTAGAGCGGATATTGACTGCCAATCACTTATAGCGTTAAAAGCAAGTTTTATCTAATGGTAGGCCTTTTGTTTACATTCCATTATTTTGATGTTAGATTCATTTAAATTTAATTAACTAGACGCGATCAAGCTTCACTTGGCATCTTCTTCCTGTGCTTACGTATTTCAATGTTCCCGCGGGACTTCAAGGATGACACCTATCAAGATAAATTTCAAAAGTAAACAATTTCTAGATAAGTATAAAATTCCATTCAAATCGTTGAGCTGTTTCTATGAAATACCCTTATCCGTACCCTTATTATATAAATGCGAAAGTGTGTTTGTTTGTTGGTTTTTAGGTTTGTTAGTTTGTTAGTTCGTCCTTTAATCACGTCGCAACGGTGCAACGGATTAACGTGATTTTTTTGGCTGATATTTTGCATGTTGATAGCTATTACGACGTTAATATTCGCTAAGAAAGAATTTTTGAAAATTCATCTCCTAAGAGGGTAAAATAGAGGTTTGAAATGTATGTAGTCCATGCGGACGAAGTCGTGAGCATAAGCTAGTAATTCTATTTATAATAGGTATGTATGAAATGAGTTACATAAATTTATTATATCTCTCACTATTATTATTTATTTCACTGTGCTTTTAATAGTTATCTACTTTCTATTGAAAAAGAAGCACAAAAGGCCTTTGCCGATTCTAGACAGGGGCAAGATTTATATTTTTGGGCTCTCTCAATATCTCAGTATTTTTAGTTTGAATCCTGTTTATAGTATTTCGAAAAATATACTGTATTTAATTAATAATATATTATATCTTAAAGGCGTAAAAATGGTGGTATTTTTTACGCCTTCAAGTGAACGCAAAAAGGGAAAAAGCAAAATATTTCCAAAAAGTTGCGTAGGTAGGTTACATTTATTTCATTTTCTTTAGCTGAAATCTGAATAGACTCTGTGAATAGATCCTTTAAATGGTAGAAAATTCACGGACTTTATTTTAACATCCTTGTCTCGTACCTACCAACTTCAGATCGCTATCGGAAATTTAAAATCTTCAAACAATTTCCTTCTATTACCCATTCTCTTTATTATTTTCGCTACCTACTTAAAATTTTCAATTTGAGAAAATGTCGATTTGAAAAGTATTTCTACTTTTGTTCAAGTTAGTTTGCAAGTAAAATAAAGTGATTTTGAAGTTAGCATAAAAGTTATTTTAAAATTTATTGGTAGGTTGGGCAAAGTGTAATTAAATTTTAATCTAAATATATAAAAGGAAAAGGTGACTGACTGACTGACTGACGGATCTAACAACGTAGAGCTGACACTGCTAGACGGATTGGGCTGAAGTTCGGCATGCAGATAGCTATTAATACGCAGGCATCCGCTAAGAAGAGATTCTTGAAAATTCAACCCCTAAGGGAAAGGGTTGCAATATAGATTTCAACCCCCTATTTACATAGTAGTCCACGCGGACGAAGTCTCGAGCATAAGCTAATGCTTTTACTCCTTACAATACAATACATAGAAGAAGCGATAATGCCTGGTAGTTAGGACGTCCGCCTCCTAATCAGAGGTTGGGGGTTCGATTCCAGGCACGCACCTCTAACTTTTTTGAGTTATGTGCGTTTAAGTAATTGATCACTTGCTTTAACGATGAAGGAAAACATCGTGAGGAAACCTGCATGTCTGAGAGTCTCCCTAATGTTCTTAAAGGCGTGTGAAGTCAGCCAATCCGCACTTAGCCAGAGAGGTAGTCTATGACCCTTCTTTCTCTGGGAGGAGACCCGTGCTCCGTAGTGAGCCGGATGGATTGATCATGATGATGATGATGATGATGATGATACAATACATGTATAAACCTTACTCGTGAATTGATACTTACATAAGATTTAGATGTAACTGAGGAATTGGTACTTCTATATAATATTAAAAAACTGTCTAAAAAGAAATTTCATTTTTATTTTTTTAATGAAAATATTAAAATAAAACTTAAGTTAGCCTTATTTGATTATAGAGTACAAATCATACTCACGTGGAATGATGTCCAGCATACTGGCATCATTTCCACACTGGTCAGCCATGCTGATTCTTTTCGCAAAAAAATGAACCAGCCCTTTTGTCACGATGAGGGTAACTAAAAGAGTTTTACAATTGGGTATGTGACTACATCAAAAATAAATTATTTCTCAGTGATTATTAAATAGAGGGTCTTCCAAAATGCCTAAAATCCACGTCATTTTATATTATCGATTAAACTAATAAAAAAAAGCACGTCAAATGATTGTGACGTCACACACCGGTATTTCACAGAATTTCGGATACAAAGCGCGCGTTTTGACGTTTGATAAAAAGTTACTGATTTGACTAGTTGTCTAATACCGTATTAAGGTACTACTGAGACATTTAAATGTCATATACCTACCTATGTGAACTTTCATGAATGTTAGAGCCATTTTAACTTTAATAGATTCAATTACTTATTACTTGCGTTTAACTCGTACGGGACTTGAACGTTTCCTTTTGAATAAATAATTCAACATTTACACAAGCCACGGCGTAATAGGTTATCTTTTTTCTCATGTTTTGTTACCCTCGTATCATACCGTACTTTTGGAAGAAAAGTGGTGAAAATGCAATCTTGTAAAAGATTAATTATTAAGTACTTGTTACTTAGTTCTTGTTCGTGTTAATATACAGAAATGTTGATTTCAATATTTTTTTACATCGAAAACTCTAACCCTATAACAAATAAACCTGGAATAGCGGTGGAATAGTTATACTCTGTTTTGTCGTTTTCCTTCAAATGTCAAATTACTGATGACAGAGAAAGACAAAACAGAGTATAACTATTCAACCGCTATTCCAGGTTTATTTGTTAGAGGGTAAGACATGAGGTTATAGTGTAAGATTGAGTGGAGTGGCACCGAAACGTGGAATCGCTATTTTATCAACTAAAACCAGTTTATTTCCCCTATTTTATCTCCTTAGACGTTGAATTTTCAAAAATCCCTTTTTAGTGGAGGCCTACGTGATACGTCAAAATAGCTATCTGCATGCCGAATCCGTCCATTGATAGATCAGTCAGTCAGTCAGTCAGCCAGCCACTCAGTCAGCCAGACAGTCAGTCAGATTTTCCTTATATATATAAAACATTAATTACGAATGTTACTAGAGTGAATCATGCGTCGCGGCCGCCTTTGCTTTCGCTATAGGATGATCTAAATGATATTAAATAATGGTAAATATTGAAATAATTATTATTTTATATTATTACTAATGGACAGTACACATTAGCTGTTTCGCTTTTGGAAACGTCAACGTGTATATATTGCTTAAGTGACAAATTGCGTTTACTTAAATATCAAAATGACTTAATGGTTCGTGACATATGAAATCAACATTCATTTGGTCGAGTTCACATACATAATATCATAAGGTAGGTGCGGCCTTGACATAATTTAATGTGGCACGCAACTCTTTGAAATTAGTAACTTTTCCAGAGTTAAAGCTTGATAGTGTTCATTCAATTTGTAGGTGACTTTGCATGTCGCGTTATACAGGGTGTAACTAGAACGCTGGCAAAAACGAAGACAGGTGATGATGTCAGGAACTGATGATTACTGATATGATACCACAGAAAAACGCCAATAAAATATCAAAAAAATCCTATAATTTTGTAAAAGTTTAGTTTTGCAAATAAAACATCTGACTGAGGCTACAGGGCAATGAATGTTGCGTAAATAGGCTACTCGGAGTCAATGCCGCATTGTAGGTGGGACATTGACCCGAGTTTTGCATGCTTATACATTGCGGGTTTGAAAAATACTAAATCATTAAAACTACAAAATGAGGCAAATGGTTGTTAGTATTGGATAATGGATTGTGTTTAGGTAGTATAACAATACCGCTGAGTTTTAGGTATAGCGTTCTAGTTACAGCCTGTATTTGTAGCCTGTCCTGTCTGTCTGTCTGTCTGTCTGTCTGTCAAGAAACCTGTAGGGTACTTCCCCTTGACCTAGAATCATGAAATTTGGCAGTAAGGAAGGTTTTATAGCAGACTTGAGGGAAAAAATCTGAAAACCGTGAATTTGTAGTTGCATCACAAGAAAAAATTAAAATGTTTTCATGAACAAATTCAAAGTAAGGATACTTGTAGCAAGTGGGGTATCATATGAAAGGGCTTTACTTTAACATTCTTAAACAGATTTTTATTTTTTAAACATAATAGTTTTTTATTTATCGTTCAAAATGTCGATAAAATACGATAATAGCACGGAACCGTCAGTGCGCGAGTCTGGTTAGCACTTGGCCGGTTTTTTGGTAAAGGCACAAAATATCTAACAATCAGCGGCACGGTTTCCACTACACACCGTGTGAAGCCAACATTACATACTATTCATTCAATAGGTGCTATGCAACACTCCGTCATGTCAACGCTTGTGTCAACGTTATACAGCCTCACTGATCAAAGCATAGTTTTGCTATTCAATATTCAACTCTATGACTGTATCTGAGGGTTCAACTTCGTGTAACGTTTCACCTTTTTGGTTGGCTTGAAACAGACAAAAGTATTAGTCGCGGGAAATTAATTAAAACCGTATTCAGTCTGCATTGCACCATTTGCTAAACTTCTTTGCCGGTTAAATCCGCGCTGAATCCACACTTGGCTCACGGTCACTAAAAGTTGTAGTTGAATAGTTCTACACGCATACATTTTGAAACTTAGGCTAAATTATCATCATCATTATCAACCCTTCGCCGGCTCACTACTGCGCACGGGTCTCCTCTAAGAATGAGAGGGCCTTGGCTATAGTACTACGTAGGTGCAATGAGATTATCTTTATATATAAAAACTAGCTGACCCGGCGAACTTCGTACCGCCTAACAGTCGATTCTTTAATTTTTTTTTTGATAAGTACTTAAAATTTTTCTCTCCGTAAGAACAATCCTCGTACTTCAAGGAATATTATAAAAAATAATTAGAGAAATCGGTTCAGCTGTTCTCAAGATTTGCGATCAGCAACACATTTAGCGATTCATTTTTATATTATAGAAGATAGATAAGAAGAAGATAGATGAATCGCTGAATGTGTTGCTAAGCGCAAATCTCGAGAACAGCTAAACTGATTTGGCTAATTCTTTTTTTATAATACTCCGTGAAGTACGAGGATGGTTATTAGGTCCCGTTAGCCCCCTTTGGGTACGAAACCCTAAAATTCAGACTTAAGAACGGCAGAACTAAGTAAGAGCTGCTCTTCACAAAATTCCCAGCGAAGGATTTGTGTGATAAGTGCCCTTATAGAGGAAAAAGACACGGTCCTCCACGCCGGCTTTATAAACGATGAATTATTTATAAAAGATAGCAAAGTATAAAGGTCTTTTCAAGTTAAACGTTGGTAATTGAATTTATAAAAGTTTGTACCATCAAAATATAATATCTAATATTATTATGAAAGAAATAGAAAGAGATGGTCGGCCGTTGACCTAGAATCATGAAATTTGGTAGATATAAGTAGGTCTTATAGCAAAAGTAATTGAATAAATCCAAAAACCGTGAACTTGTGGTTATAGCACAAGACAAATAATTAGTATTTACAACTTTCAAAGTAAAACATTAACAAAACAAACAAAACAAAAACGGAACCCTCACAGGATCACTTTGGTCCCGTTGGCATACAATCATGAAATTTGGCAGGTAGGTAGGTCTTATAGCAGACATTCGGGGAAAAATCTGAAAACCGTGTATTTGTGGTTACATCACACAAAAAAAATATTAATTGTGGTAATGAACTAATAAATTTATTTTAATTTTTCGAAGTAAGATAACTATATCAAGTGAGGTATCATATGAAAGGTCTTCACCTGTACATTATAAAACAGATTTTTATTTATGTTTACGCATCATAGTTTTTGAATTATCGTGCAAAATGTCGAAAAGATACGACTGTCTTACGGAACCCTCGTTGCGCGAGCCTGACACGCACTTGGCCGGTTTTTATTTAAAAAAAAATTGTTCTTCGGTTTGTGTCAAGGATAGCAGCTGTGTACGACCATGACATATTAAAAAAAAAGTATAATAGTGTTATACCCATTACCGTTTTATTATTAGCAGGCTGAAATGTTTATATCCACAACGTGTTCATTGTTTTCGCTCCACGGGACAAATTTGTATGGTCAACCGAGCCAGAAGTTGATTGCATGCAAGCACCCTTTATTGACTACAAAGCCTATAAAGGGTGCTTGCATGTTCATTAATATAGCCAACTGGCCGGCGTCGATTTTATTTTAAACTCGTACACATTTAACGAGTAAAACGCCAAGGAGTCGAAAATCGAAATGTAGCTTTCATGGATAAAATAAAAATAATTTCAATTTCAAAAGTGCGACCACGCTTGACGTAAACGCGGGGACGGCGAGTTGATCAGGCACCGCTTACTATAAGAAATTGACCATTTCACAGATGCATGTGACTTTTCATATAAAAAAACCGGCCAAGTGCGAGTTAGACTCGCGCACCGAGGGTTCCATATCACAGTCGTATTTTTTCGACATTTTGCACGATACATCAAAAACTATTATGCATACAAATAAATAAAAATCGATTTTAGAATGTACAAGTAAAATCCTTCCATAATATGATACCCCATTTGGTATAGTTATCTCACTATGTCTAAATTTCATGATTCTGGGTCAACGAAAAGTTCGCTATAGGTTTTCTTGACAGACATACGGACAGACAAGCAGACAACAAAGTGATCCTATAAGGGTTCCTTTTTCCTTTTGAGGTACGGGACCCTAAAAAAGGGACTTTCGTATAAGAATACCTACTGAACGGCTCGAGTTGATGCAAATGCCGATCCATGTCCAATTTGTTATTAAATCAAATCAAATCAAATCAAATCAAATATTCTTTATTGCACATGTGGGTATGTATGTATATACAGATGTTACAGTTATTAAAGTTTCACCACAAATAGCCATATTATGGCATGAAAAAAATTAAAACTAAAACCAACTTACTGACTTAAACTACAATTGAATTATCTATTATTACTTATCTTTGTACAGTTAATAATTATATTTTATACATATCTACTAGATTTAACAATATAATACAATACTATTTAAATTAAAGACTGCTAATAAAAAAATGCTACAACTTATTATAAATTTGTGTCTGTTAAATACTCTTTAATGGAATAGTATCTTTTATGTAGTAAAAAGTCTTTAATTTTATATTTAAAAGTTTTAATGTTTAGATTTCGGTCAGCCAATGATGCTGGTAGTTTATTGTACAACTGAGGTGCCATATTAAAGATACTATTACCAAAAAGTGCTGGTGTATGTTGCATAGGACACAGTTTATTCTGTCTACGCTCATTCTCAGAATTTCTAAACAATTTAACATTTATTTAATGTATACAAGTACTTCATAAATGTATAAACTTGGACATGTAAGTAACTTAAATTTATCAAAATATGGTTTACACGAATCTGTGGATTAATATATTGTGTGCCAAAACCATTATAGGTACGACTGGGTACGACCACTGACCAGGCGTCAAGTAGGTAGGTATATGCTTTATGTATTTTATCGTACAGAGCAGATAATTATGATATAATTTTTGTACGTTGTTCCAATTAATTTTTAACGAGCTACTAGCTTCTTATTATAAGTTACATAATATTGTGTACATAGTAATATTGATATTTAAATTGAACATTTCATTATTTCATCGTACGCTCGTTGAAATATTTTTATTTTATTTTTGTGCACATCTCTGACTCGCTGAAAATTGGTACGCACCTAAATTTCTTAGTGCAATTCAATACAGGTTTCATTAGTATTCAGAACATTTCAAGAAGAATCACTACCAGGGAGTTCCCACGTGATTTTCACAAAACTAAATCCACGCGTATACGAAGTGGCGCGCAACAGCTAGTACTAACATAAACTTTAATCTTAACCCTCCGTTAATTTACTTTCCCGTATTCGGGTTAAATGCGCACGACCTTGACAAATGTGTGACGCAAAGTTCTACCTCGTTAGCGGGTCCAGACTTTTGACGTTGGGCCATTCATCATTGCAGCTGCGAGGTCCTTCATATCAACACGCACTTAGACTTACATTAATACTCAATAATTGCCATTCGGAAATAGTCTCTCTCACCATCAGATGAGAGTCTTATTTAGAACGGCGTGTCATCCTTCGGTTGGGCTGAAACATAAGTATTTGTCGCGGGGAATTAAT
This sequence comes from Maniola hyperantus, assembly GCF_902806685.2. NCBI lineage: Eukaryota > Metazoa > Arthropoda > Insecta > Lepidoptera > Nymphalidae > Maniola > Maniola hyperantus. Next base: position 13,918,471 of record NC_048541.1, on the reverse strand, counting down.
TAAAATCGTCTTTACTCTGCATTGCACCATTTGCCGGTTAGCTGCTAAAACCACTTTTAGTTTAAAGAAGAGTGGGACTTATGGGCCTGATGTTAACAAGTTGAAATATACTTTAAAAAAAAAGGGTATATTTTTCTGATGTAAAATACAAAAAACTAGCTGATTCTCTGCAATCTACAAATCGAAAAAACATTAAAATAGAGAAAAAAATGGAGAAAATTTATTATTATTAATTTATTATTTATATTATTATTAAGTTTTAATTTACTGTTGTTTTTTTTTAAGATTTAAGTTTATTAATAGTTTATTTGTTAACCATTGATAATAAATTCCATATTGATTTAGGATAATGGTAAAAATGTATATTTAAGTAATAAATACCTACTCAATTTTATTAAGAAAATCTATTAAAATGGAATCATACGAATATTTAATCCATTAAAAACATTAAGATCCAGTTGTTTTATTTAAACAATATTAGTTAGGTGCATATTTGAAGTTTGAATGACCATAATATTATGAATAAAATATATTATTTTCTATAAACAGAACTCAGCTATTATTTTATTTAGTCAATAAGTCGATCGATATGAAAAAATCGATACTAGTGAAATCCTCGTTCCTGAACGCTAACTACTTCTGACAATGACAGTCTGACAGGTCATTTCATTTCTTCGACATTGTCAATTGTCACTTCGTTTCTTGTTGTATTCGTTGAGTTGAATTGCACTTTTTTCTTACCAATTTTTTTCCCAAAATCGAACCTGTTACCAAACTAGATAATATTTTCTAATCATTAACCGAATGAGAAGGGCTTAGACCATAGAGCGCCAGGTGAAATGCTGAGTCAGGTATTTTCAAATATAGAAGACTGAAATGAATATTAGTTACTGAGAAACAAATTAACTTTCAATGTAGACCGTTTACCTAGAGTTTTACTAAATTGTACCCTTGTTTTAATTCTGACTAATATTGCACCTAATCACACTTATAATAAAGTTTGTTTTTAAACACTTAACTAATAATATGTAGTTAAATTTTTTACTTTCCCGTAATACTTGTAAGGCGGCTTTCTCCCACTTCAAGAAGGCGTAACATTGTTGCTAAAGAAAATTGAAGTTGATACTAAACGAGCTCGCATTATAGCTCTTATTACCTTCTCAATAAAATTTACATTCCAAGACACTCCTATTTGTACCGTGTGTTAGAAAATATATCGCTCTTTTATTCAAAGTTGTTCGTTCACATGGAAAAGTAAATTTTTAAACATGTTTTGTGTTATCGGTAGGTACATAAAATTAACGAAGATTATAGCCATTTATTTTTAGTGTAAACCAGTCGCTATTCATAAACGAAATAGGTGTTTATGTAAAATTTTGTTATTGAATAATTAATGTACATAACTTAGATACTTCATCATCACCGTTAACCGATAGACGTCCACTGCTGGACATTAGGTCTCTTGTAGGGACTTCCATACCTACGCCACGGTCTTCCGCCGCTTTAATCCAGCGGCTCCTTTACATACCTACTTACTTTAAAAAAATTGAAATATATGTCCGCGACTTCGTCCGCGTGGAATTAGGTTTTTTAAAAATCCCGTGGGAACTCTTTGATTTTCCGGAATAAAAAGTAGCCTATGTCACTCTCCAGGTCTTTAACTATAATATTATATACTACTAGCTTATGCTCGCGACTTCGTCCGCGTGGTCTACACAAATTTCAAACCCCAATTTCACCCCCTTAGGGGTTGAATTTTCAAAAATCCTTTCTTAGTGGATGCCTACGTCATAATAGCTATCTTCATGCCAAATTTAAGCCCAATCCGTCCAGTAGTTTGAGCTGTGCGTTGATAGATCAGTTAGTCAGTCAGTCAGTCAGTCAGTCAGTCACCCTTTCCTTTTATTATATATATAACTCGGAAAAGTTAGATTATACCTTTGAGTAGTTAGTTAGTTAACGTTCCCTGGGCTCAAACCCTCGGCCGAAACGGAGGAGATGTCTTAACCACAAGTCTATCAGCGCTTTTAGAATTGGGTATTTGACTCCAATTTTTTTATTACTTTATTATAATATATTAAACTGAAAAAACTACTTAAATCTAATAACAAAAGCATTTTAATATTTCTGATTAGACAGAGATAGCAATACAGCAGTTTGACGTCACACCTTACTAATCCCATAGTAGCTTCATGCGGTTTCATACAAATTTTCGTTTTGCGAGAAAGGGATAGAAAACCCTCCCACTCCAAAATTAAAATGCCTGTAACTTTGTAAATCTTTGTTGGATTTTAATATTTTTTTCAGTGTACGTCATTATTTTTATCCAAGTTTATAATAAAGTAATAATATTTATCAAATTCAAAAGTAGGCAAATACCCAATTTACTACCTTTGTGATAGTCCACGTTCCATCCAGCGCACCTCGTTAACCTTCTGGAGTACATCATTATCTACTTGCTGAAGTTCTTGCTTGTATTTTTCTTGTTTATTTGCAAAACATTATTGTGGTTCTTGAGTATATTCGATACGATGTTGCTCTGGATAATAATAATCAACTCCCAGTCAACTAGTATTTTCTACCTGTTCAAAGTCATCATCATCATCATAATCAACACATAACCGGCTCACTACAGAGCACGGGTCTCCTCTCAGAGTGAGAAGAGTTTTGGCCGTAGTCTACCACGCTGGCCATGTGCGGATTGGTAGACGTCACACACCTTAGAGAACATTATGGACAACTCTCAGGCATGCAGGTTTCCTCACGATGTTTTCCTTCACCGTTAAAGCAAGTGATATTTACACATACATTACACATAACACCGAAAAGTTAGAGGTGCGTGCCCGGGATCGAACCCCCGACATCCGATTAGAAGGCGGACGTCCTAACCACTAGGCTTTCACAGCTTACTGTAATGCTGTTCAAAGTAATACGATTTTAATAGGATAAACACTATAGGTATTTCATATTGGTATTTTTTATGCAAATTAGAACATAAGTTTAGTAATGTAGGAATCTATATACCAATATAAAAGGAAAAGGTGGTTGACTGACTGGCTGATCTATCAACGCAGAGCTCAAATGGACGGATCGGGCTGAAATTTGGCATGTAGATAGCTATTATGAAGTAGGCATCTGTTAAGAGAAATGATTTTTCAAAATTCATCCCCTAAGGGGGTAAAATAGGGGTTTGGAATTTGTGTAGTTGTGATGGTACGGTGATCGTCTCTGCTTCTTTCAATGATCGGCTATATAGAGAGGAAATTTAACAAAATAGCTAGGCTGAACTTAGGACACTGTTGGCATTTGGAATAACATGTTCTCTCACGTGTGGCAAATTTAATCTGCCAGGCACATTGCGTTGGGCGGACACATGGACATCTTGACCTTCTACCAGGTTTTCGCGAGTTTGCTCATGAAGCTTATTCCAATTAATTCTACTATTTTGAGTCATTTGACTTCTCAAAATGTCCCTTTGGGAGAGAGATCAGCTAGTTTTAGAACGACCTGGTAGTGAGGAAAATCAGTTGGCATGTGTATTTAGCCAGATTGGGCCATCACTTTAAACCGACTGACGAGTCTTAAGGCAGGGGGAGTCCCTACGCTAGAAACTAGCCTTTATCCATTGTTATCGAGGCCTCGGCTGACTACCCTTTTCGCTACGAAGCGTTCAATTGCCTTGTATGGGAGCAAGGTTATTTTTATGAGCTCGGAAGCTAGCCTCAGCGCCATGGCATTTGTATATATGTATATATTTGTTCAGTTATGTAATAGGTTGGCCAACCTATCGTTCGGGTAGTCCAGCCGGATAAGACATGGCATGTACGTGTGTGCCCGATTCGTCACCGCCGGATGCCGCCAGAATCAACCGTGTGCCTTTAGTCTGGGGAAAACCAGACTTTTATACGTCGGACGTATCAAATTAATTACTTCCAAAATAATGCCTCGTGTGTCACACAGTTCGCCAGCCACATTTGCCCCGAAGTTCGGTGCAAAAGAAAAGACACAAGAAAAAAAAAAGGTCTGTACCTGCTCTATTGTTTACCCATTGTCCCGTTACCCGAAGATGCTCGTTCCCCTTCACAGCATACTGTTTATACGTCGTGATATCCTAAATGTTAAAACGCCTGCCATCTACTCGTAGTTCGATGGTTCGAACTCGTCAAATACCTTTAGCCTTTCGTAGCTTTAGGTATTCAAATTAATCAAATATCACTTGGTTCGTCGTAGAAAGAAAACATCGTGAGGTAAACCCGCAACCTGAGAGTTCTCTATGGAGCCCGCGCTCAGTAGTGAGCCGGCGAGGGTTGCTCATGATGATGGTGATGGTATCGTGGTAGCTGATAGTTCAAAACACACCACATTATCCAAAATATTTGTGTGATTTTGCCCAACAAGTCAATGTGTATTTTTGACAAGGGCGTTCCATCTGACTGCGTTAGTCTGCCAACTTTATTCTATTTCTTATTTATTGCTAGGTAAGAGCTATTATTGTGAATTCGGTGTACTGCTGAAAAAAAACTAGCCTGAACTTTACTTAATAGTAAGAGTCGTGATATAGGTAATATGAGAGATTTAATATTGGAGTCCGACACATGGAACCATGTATCTACGGCATTTTTGAACACACACAGTTCGATCGTTTTACCTCTAAAATGAATTTGAGCTCCATTATTAAATGTCTATAGAAGGTATCTAGACGTGATAAATAAAAGATGATATTTATACTCAAATGCTTTTATTTTTGGTAAATAAGTTGTTTTATTTACTCTCACAGTTGAGTATTTTTAGAAAAAAAAGAAACTGGTATTGTGATTTAGACGGAATTTTAAATTTGTTTGTTACATTTAAAACCCGCCAAATGTTCGCTTCCTAGGCCAATCTATTTAGAAGGGAAAAACGAACATTTAAACTTTAAAAACCCTTACGGCCGCGCAGTTTATTTCACAATCAATTACACACATAATATGTCATAAAATTTAAGAGAGATTTCTTAAATTTTATTCCTAAAAACGAATTAGAGTTAAAGACACACTGTACACACGGTTATATACATAATCTAGCACAAGTATTTATTCTAAATACATCTGAACCTAGTTACACAACTTGTCTAGTTAAAACACTTCCGTATATTCTTTCTAATTTAAACCTACTCGCGAGGTTCACAATGCGCCCCCACTTCTCGCGACTATGCATACACAATGCGGTGATTAGGTATAATATGAAATTTTCACACGCTAAACCCGTGGTCCACTCCATCCAAGCCCAGGGTTGAGACCATTGTCCACGTCTAGCATGATATTGGTCTTCTAGATTATTTTCTAGATCTATTTCATCTAGGTATACCGGTTAATCAATTTTATAAGCTTAAAAGTTGTGTAACTATTTTCAAAATTTACACTAAATATAATAATCTGGGTACTTCACCATTAAACCGCCGCTGGCCCGAACACACTGTCTCTATAACCTTATCTTATTTCTCAGGACAAATTTTAACAATACACTATACTATAATTTTAATCTACACTCCAATTTTGCAAAGGAAGCTCAAAATATCTCGAATGGACGAGGTCGCGAGGTTCGCGCTGGGATTTGTACTTCCGACCCGAGCCGAAATCCTGCCTTGACTGCCCTTCGTTCTTTTTCCAGTTCTCCCTAAAGGTCCCCGTGGTCGTGTTTCGTCACGCCCACAGTTCTCTGAAAACCAAAAACACACGGGGGAGTACGGTTCTCTGATTGGTCTCCTCTTGCGCACAAAATTACCCTATTGGCCGAAAACAAAATTGCGTTCCAGGCCCCACCTCCAAAAATCTGTCCACATTTGTTCGCAGATACTTGTCGCCTGTTATTTGTCCCTAGACATATGATTGCCATTAAGTATTAGTTTTTGCCGTGTTTAGCCAGAAATTTTAAAATAACTCACGCATTTCTTGACGTCTTTATTAACAAACGCACTCTCTACTCTCGATAATTTGTTTTTGCTGTATTTAAAATTTATGGTCGCCTTTTTATTTTTCTTTCTTTGTTTTAGATTTATTGCCTTAGTTTTGAGAACGCCATAGAATCGTGTATCACACGGTAATAAATTTGGTGATTTATGAGTGACCATCTCACACGCCCCCAAATCGATTTTTTAATACACGTAATAAACCTCTATGTCCTTGCATCAAACATTAGTTGTTTCAAAAATCTATTTCCTTTACAATATTCACACGCTAATCCTAAATTTCCCACGCTTAGCCATCATATTCCCAGGCAAGACAATAACCTATTCAACTCGGGTATTTCCTTTTGTTAGGGTACTTCGAGCTAATCGTTTTATGACCGCGGCGTCAACATTCTTCGCTTCCTTTCTATACTCAAGAGCTACCTTCCTTCTAGTTGTTTACATAATAGCGAAACAAGTGTATGGCATTGTAGTTACCTCTGATCTTATCAGAATGAACGTCAACTAATGTATATACATTATTGTACGGGACTGCCCCTATTATGTAAGGCCCTTCATATAGCCGCATAAATTTCCTTGTCAGCTTTTTATCCGCATCTGACTTTGCAAAAGTCTTAAGTTTCACCAAATCGCCTACTTCGAACTGTATTAACTTATGGTTCTTGTTATAATGAAATTCTCTACGTTCGGCCGCCCTAGCTATGTTCTGTCGCGCATGTTGTCGAATCTGATCCAACGTCTCCCCTTGCAAGTCCGACCCTGTCGCTACTTCAACGTTAAAGTCAGTTGATAACTGGGTCCGTTTCCCACATACTAACTCATTTGGTGAATATCCAGTCGTAGTATGTACTACCTGGTTGTAGCAATCTTCTATATCCACTAGCAGATCTACCCACGAACGGTGTGATTTATCGCAATACGTCCTGAATAACCTCCCTAGCTCTTTATTCACTCTTTCCGTCGAATTTGGTCGCGGATTCCTAACAGATGTATGTGTTAATTCGATACCTAGTTGACGGATACCTGACTCGAACACCTTCGAAGTAAAGTTCGCGCCTCTGTCCGAGCATAATGTTCTAATCGCGACCTGCCTATGAAACTTTTTAACACAGGTTAATGTAGCTTTCCCACTAGCCTGGCGTAGTGGGTATAACCTGATCAACTTACTATAAGCATCTTGTATGACGAATATGTATTTAAAACCAAACCTTCCCGCTGGTAAAGGTCCATAAATGTCGCAAAAGACTCGTTCTCCTATTTCCTCTGCTATTACCGATTTAATCGGCCCCGTATGAGTTTCTAAAACATGTTTCGACTTTTGGCATGCCTCGCACGACCTTACGACCCGACCTATTATACGAGACATATTCGAGAAATAGTACCGACGTTTCATCAGTGCATAGACTTTGTATCGTCCGAAATGACCTAATTCTTCATGTATGCTAACGATCAAATCTTTTTGTAAGTCCTCGGGGACATATAATCTTAACGTATCCTTTCTTATGTCTGTTTTATACAGAATCTCTCCCTTAAGCACGTAGTATTTAGATTCAGACGTGTCCGTTATTTGCATGCGTCTAATTATCTCACTAGCGGTTTTATCCCGTCTTTGATAACTACCTATTTCATCCCATCGCTCCCGTACTAACCGTCCTAATGATGATTTGAATAGATTCATCTCGGGCCCCGTGGCCTTGTTGGTTAATACGTCAGTGGTTCCCTTTATATGTCGAGACAACACATCTGCTACAGTGTTTAATTTACCTTTCACATGTTCAACTGTATAGTCAAACCGTAATATAGTGTACCCAACGTATCATCCTAGCACTCAATAGTTTGCATGTCTGCAAGAATATCAGACTCTTATGATCAGTCCTAATCACTAACCTCGACCCTCTCAAATATGTTTCAAACTTAGACAAACTAAAAATAATCGCCCATAGCTCTTGTTCGGTAACTGTCCACTTACGCTCTGTCTCTGTCAATGCTTTACTACAGAACCCTAATATTTGTTCTTCACCTACTGAATTCAGTTGGTAAACATACCCTGAAACCCCTAAGTTACTGCTATCGGTTTGTAAATAATAAGTTCCCTTAGGATTCGGGTGTACGAGAAGTACTGTGTCTATAAATAACTTCTTAACTCTTTCAAAACAAACGTTAATTTCCTGTGTCCATGACCATTTTGTATTTTGTTTCAACAGGTCGCACAGTGGTCTTACTTCCTCGCTATATTTCGAGATAAACCTTCTGAAATAATTTATTAATCCCAAAAATCCCCGTAGTTGTTTTATAGTTCGAGGTATAGGGAAGTCTAATATGGCTTTAACCCGTTCAGGATCCATACGTACCCCATTAGTATTCACTATGTGCCCTAACAACTTCACTTCTACACATAAGAACCGACACTTCTCCAATCTTCCGGTTAAGCCTGCGGCGCCTAACCTATCTAATACTTGATCTAGGTGTTCTAAGTGCAACTTTATGTCCCCTGTGGTGAAGATAACTATGTCATCCAGATAGTTCACGCAAAACTCTCGTACCTCTCCTAGAATATAATCCATCGCCCTCGAAAACCCCGCTACAGAAGTCTTTAATCCTTGAGGTAACACACGGTAAGTATATGTCTTTCCCATGAATGAGAAACCGGTGTACTTCCTAGAGTCCTTATGCAAAGGTATTTGAAAATAAGCATTATTCAAATCAATTAAACTGATGTAGTTCACTCCATGGAAGGATTGTAAGATCTCAGACGTGAGGGGTGGTGCCCCCGCGTCTCCTACCATTTTCTTATTTAACTCGCGCGCGTCCAATAACAGTCTTATTGACTCATCTCGTTTTTTCGTGAACGTGAGAGGGCTACAGTATGGTGTTGTCTCCTGTCTGATCACGCCTAGCTTTTCTAATTCATTTAATTCGTCTTTAACTTGTTCCCTATATGACAAAGGTACCGGATAGCTATGCTTCACAAAAGGTGTTTCGTCTACTAACTCAATAACATGTTCATATTTGTTAGTCAAGCCTAACCCTTTCGTAAACACTTTACGATATTTGTTTAACACAGGTAATAAGAATTTCCTATGTTCATTACTTAAGTTCGATTTTTCCAATTGGAATTCCGTAATTTCCTCACTTTCTAATTCTCTACTCGCTACACTCTGTTCCACAGTCCCGAAGTCTTGATTTAATATCAAGTTAATCGTAGCCGCATTCGTCTCTCCCCCCAACCTTTCGATTTCGCAATCGGAATTCAATCTGACACAAGATCTAACTCCCATATGTTCTATAGTCAATGTGCGCTCACCATTACAGTTCACAATCCCTTTCACCCGTTCTAGCCAGTCATATCCCAGTATCAATGACCTAGGTAAACGTCGCATAATTAGTACAGGTGCTTCAACTAAGGTACTACCTAACTGAAACTCTATTAGTACCAACCGATTTGTACTCTCACTTCGAGATCCGAACGCCCCCTGTATTTGGATTGCTGGAATAGCGATTTCTGGTAGTTTCCTATTTTCTCTCACAATAGAATCGTACAATTCCCTAGTTATTCCACTAATCTGGCTTCCCGTATCTATAAGAGCACTCATACTCCTTCCGTACAACCTCACACACACTTCTGGTAATTTAGGTAAAGAATAGTCAATACCTACGTCGATTTGTTCATCTAGTTCATGAAACATTGTATACACGTTCAATTGTCTTTTCGTACACGCCTCGCACGACATGCCTACCTCGCTACATTCTGCTATATTCTCAAACTGGTTTTCCAATAAGACTCCTATGCTACTAATTTCCAATTGGCAATTTTGTTCGTCATTATCGGGGCCGCCTCTCAATAAACGCTTAAGGCCTCCTTCACCTATCCCTAGACTCTGTCCCGGTTTCCATCCACTCTTAATCAAGATCTTATAGACCACACCTACTCTTTCGTGTTCTGAGGTCTCACTGGCCCCCGTTCTACACAATATTGATTGATTCGACCTATTTTGTGTGGGGTGACCTAGTTTTTTGACGGTCCCTCCCCCACTTTCTTAGACACAGCAGAGTCTTCGCCCTCTTTCACGAATGTGATAGCCGGTCTGACCTGCTTAGTTTCGGATACCGTGGGCCTGTTAAAATTTGCCCTAGAAATAAATCGACGGTAACCCCGACCCCTGGTCGAATTTCCCCTAGTCCTCCAATTGTTTGTCGACATTGTCGCTACGATAGGACGCCTCGATGGCGGTTCATTGTATCGCCTACCACCTCTATAATTACTATTCATACCACCTCTCATAACCCCCCTAGGTTTTTCAACAATATTTTGTTCTATGTCTCTGAGGAACTTTGCCCCGTTCATAATGCTAACTACTTCAGTTCTAGTAAACCATAGACGTTGTATGTCTATAGCATAATGACGCATAATGGAATTTACCAAATCGCGCTCGCTAAAAGCAATGGTTAATGATTGCATCGATTCTGCCTGCTCAGCGAAATGCTCAGACATCGTCATACCTGAATCGCTCGAGTATACTGCATTTATCAACCTATATCTAACAGATTCTTGGATTTGTTCGGTCCAATAGTTCCGCCTAAAATCGGTTTCAAAATCAGCGAATGAAGTCCACTCTTTCGAATATAGTTCCATAACCTTTCGTGCATTCCCCGAAATGCAACCTAGCGCGATATCAATCTCCCGATCTGCCCCGTTTACTGCCTTTATATATTTTTTTAATTGTTTTAAAAAGGTGATGGGATTAGTGAATGGCTTTCCGTCAAAATTTGGTTTGGTAACCGACGGTTGTACTACAAACAAGTTTCGGGTTTCAGCAAACGCTGTACTTGTGCTCGCGGTGTCTAGACTAACCCCTTGTCTATCAGATTTTCCGCTTTCACTTACTCCTATTGTCTGTTGTGACGAAACACTCGCGCTTTCGTTTTGGCCTGCGTTCGAACTAAGCTGTTGTAATTTTGTTTCGAATTCGGTGATTTTTTTCAAAAGCAACTCTAATGTAGTATTCCCTAAGGTCGACGTTTGCTCGCTCGATTCTACTGGGCTAGCTTCGCTCTGTCGCGTATCCGCTTGCTTTGTTCTACGTGTTTTTCTACCTGCAGGCATCTTTTTTTTTTTTTTCAATTCGTCCCTTTTCGTTTTACCTACTCAAGTGCCAACTTAAATTATATTTGAATACTTTCGTAAGACGCGAAGCCGTATTTTTAAAATTTCTATATTATTAATACTAATTTGCAATCATATGTCTGAGATGTGTTTCTATTATATGAATTCTCTAGGTTTGAAGAAATTTTAAGCCTAAGAAATAAGCAAGGAATAATAGCTCGGTTCTCTGCAGTATCTTCTGAAAACCTGTAAATTGTACATTTATAAGACATACAGCTTATTTCTGCTCCTTCTTATACCTAAAATAAATGTAAATGTACAACATATAAACATAATAACATGCACAGTGTGTCCTCTAACCTCTTTTTATTTGTTTATAAGATTTTGCTCTCATATACCCAATCACGACTTCCTACGTTGTGTTCTATTTTTTTTTTTTTTATAATCTAGTCATATCGTTAATTCGAATACATACATAGATCCTGGTCACGGCACCAAAATTCTGTGATGGTACGGTGATCGTCTCTGCTTCTTTCAATGATCGGCTATATAGAGAGGAAATTTAACAAAATAGCTAGGCTGAACTTAGGACACTGTTGGCATTTGGAATAACATGTTCTCTCACGTGTGGCAAATTTAATCTGCCAGGCACATTGCGTTGGGCGGACACATGGACATCTTGACCTTCTACCAGGTTTTCGCGAGTTTGCTCATGAAGCTTATTCCAATTAATTCTACTATTTTGAGTCATTTGACTTCTCAAAATGTCCCTTTGGGAGAGAGATCAGCTAGTTTTAGAACGACCTGGTAGTGAGGAAAATCAGTTGGCATGTGTATTTAGCCAGATTGGGCCATCACTTTAAACCGACTGACGAGTCTTAAGGCAGGGGGAGTCCCTACGCTAGAAACTAGCCTTTATCCATTGTTATCGAGGCCTCGGCTGACTACCCTTTTCGCTACGAAGCGTTCAATTGCCTTGTATGGGAGCAAGGTTATTTTTATGAGCTCGGAAGCTAGCCTCAGCGCCATGGCATTTGTATATATGTATATATTTGTTCAGTTATGTAATAGGTTGGCCAACCTATCGTTCGGGTAGTCCAGCCGGATAAGACATGGCATGTACGTGTGTGCCCGATTCGTCACCGCCGGATGCCGCCAGAATCAACCGTGTGCCTTTAGTCTGGGGAAAACCAGACTTTTATACGTCGGACGTATCAAATTAATTACTTCCAAAATAATGCCTCGTGTGTCACACAGTTCGCCAGCCACATTTGCCCCGAAGTTCGGTGCAAAAGAAAAGACACAAGAAAAAAAAAAGGTCTGTACCTGCTCTATTGTTTACCCATTGTCCCGTTACCCGAAGATGCTCGTTCCCCTTCACAGCATACTGTTTATACGTCGTGATATCCTAAATGTTAAAACGCCTGCCATCTACTCGTAGTTCGATGGTTCGAACTCGTCAAATACCTTTAGCCTTTCGTAGCTTTAGGTATTCAAATTAATCAAATATCACTTGGTTCGTCGTAGAAAGAAAACATCGTGAGGTAAACCCGCAACCTGAGAGTTCTCTATGGAGCCCGCGCTCAGTAGTGAGCCGGCGAGGGTTGCTCATGATGATGGTGATGGTATCGTGGTAGCTGATAGTTCAAAACACACCACATTATCCAAAATATTTGTGTGATTTTGCCCAACAAGTCAATGTGTATTTTTGACAAGGGCGTTCCATCTGACTGCGTTAGTCTGCCAACTTTATTCTATTTCTTATTTATTGCTAGGTAAGAGCTATTATTGTGAATTCGGTGTACTGCTGAAAAAAAACTAGCCTGAACTTTACTTAATAGTAAGAGTCGTGATATAGGTAATATGAGAGATTTAATATTGGAGTCCGACACATGGAACCATGTATCTACGGCATTTTTGAACACACACAGTTCGATCGTTTTACCTCTAAAATGAATTTGAGCTCCATTATTAAATGTCTATAGAAGGTATCTAGACGTGATAAATAAAAGATGATATTTATACTCAAATGCTTTTATTTTTGGTAAATAAGTTGTTTTATTTACTCTCACAGTTGAGTATTTTTAGAAAAAAAAGAAACTGGTATTGTGATTTAGACGGAATTTTAAATGTGTTTGTTACATTTAAAACCCGCCAAATGTTCGCTTCCTAGGCCAATCTATTTAGAAGGGAAAACGAACATTTAAACTTTAAAAACCCTTACGGCCGCGCAGTTTATTTCACAATCAATTACACACATAATATGTCATAAAATTTAAGAGAGATTTCTTAAATTTTATTCCTAAAAACGAATTAGAGTTAAAGACACACTGTACACACGGTTATATACATAATCTAGCACAAGTATTTATTCTAAATACATCTGAACCTAGTTACACAACTTGTCTAGTTAAAACACTTCCGTATATTCTTTCTAATTTAAACCTACTCGCGAGGTTCACAATGCGCCCCCACTTCTCGCGACTATGCATACACAATGCGGTGATTAGGTATAATATGAAATTTTCACACGCTAAACCCGTGGTCCACTCCATCCAAGCCCAGGGTTGAGACCATTGTCCACGTCTAGCATGATATTGGTCTTCTAGATTATTTTCTAGATCTATTTCATCTAGGTATACCGGTTAATCAATTTTATAAGCTTAAAAGTTGTGTAACTATTTTCAAAATTTACACTAAATATAATAATCTGGGTACTTCACCATTAAACCGCCGCTGGCCCGAACACACTGTCTCTATAACCTTATCTTATTTCTCAGGACAAATTTTAACAATACACTATACTATAATTTTAATCTACACTCCAATTTTGCAAAGGAAGCTCAAAATATCTCGAATGGACGAGGTCGCGAGGTTCGCGCTGGGATTTGTACTTCCGACCCGAGCCGAAATCCTGCCTTGACTGCCCTTCGTTCTTTTTCCAGTTCTCCCTAAAGGTCCCCGTGGTCGTGTTTCGTCACGCCCACAGTTCTCTGAAAACCAAAAACACACGGGGGAGTACGGTTCTCTGATTGGTCTCCTCTTGCGCACAAAATTACCCTATTGGCCGAAAACAAAATTGCGTTCCAGGCCCCACCTCCAAAAATCTGTCCACATTTGTTCGCAGATACTTGTCGCCTGTTATTTGTCCCTAGACATATGATTGCCATTAAGTATTAGTTTTTGCCGTGTTTAGCCAGAAATTTTAAAATAACTCACGCATTTCTTGACGTCTTTATTAACAAACGCACTCTCTACTCTCGATAATTTGTTTTTGCTGTATTTAAAATTTATGGTCGCCTTTTTATTTTTCTTTCTTTGTTTTAGATTTATTGCCTTAGTTTTGAGAACGCCATAGAATCGTGTATCACACGGTAATAAATTTGGTGATTTATGAGTGACCATCTCATAGTCCACGCGAATGAAGTTTCGAGTATAAGCTAGTTGATTAATAAAATAATATGTAAACCATCAAATAAATCAAACTTCGTTTACGGCTTCTTATTTGTAAAGTAAACCAAAGTTTCTAAAATGACCCGCTAAGGGCACTGTTTACCATACAACATAGTAGGCACATAAATACTTACTCTAGCAAGAAAACAAATTTTTATTCACACAAAAAGTCACCCTCGAGGCCCTGTGGAGGCTTTCATTCATGTAAAAGAAATAGTTACGTAAAAAACATGGAGTATAAAACTCTAAGAGCAGCCGTGGATTTTTTTAAATACAGATAGCGAGCAAACAAGCTGGCGGGATATCTAATGTTAAGTGATTACCGCCGCCCATGAACATTTGCAGCACCAGAGGAACTGCGGATGCGTTGCCGGCCTTTTAGGAATTAGTCATCAATTTGGTTAATTCTGCACTAACATTTATGGAAGCGAAAGTTTAATTATTTAAACCTCTTTTTGAAGTACTAAATACTATAATGTTTCATATGACCTTGGCCCCCAAATCAGACCTTAGCAATCTCTGAGGCATGCAGTCAGAACCTTTTCAGAAAAATAATATTATGAATAGGTATTTACGGCTGCTATAGTGAAACCAAAGCTGTAGGATTAGAATTAACAAGGCTTATTTAAGCCCCCCCCCCCTTCAGTTCAGCCCCCTTTCTGATATTTTACACATCGCGTTTCATCCCAGTGAAGTCAGATATTTATGTCAATAGGTTGTTGGCATACAATATGAGGGTTTCCTCCTGCCTAGTAAACAAAGATGATTCAAAGAAAGCGAGGAAGACCAAAACAAACATGACGGCGTACTTTTTTTTAGATGAGGAAAAAATAGATCCTGCCTTACTTGGTGTGAATTAAAGTATATTGCGTCCAATATAGTTCAGCTTAGAGACGAACACGGTCCCAAAAGGGGAAACAAAATAAATGAGTTTGTTGTGGGCTCTTCTCAGACCTGGGCGCGTATGGAACCCTCGTAGCTTTAGTTTTAAGTTTGCGTAATAATTATCACCACTATATCTTAGAAATGCAACATCTGACCATCAAAATGAGTAATTTATTACCTATTTTGAATAAATCATTTGACTTTGACTTTGAATGTTGTAATGATAATGGCTGCTCTAAGGAACACAATGAGGAGGCTCAATGGTAGAAAAAAGTTCAACTAAAATACGAATACGTAACTTTTCATAACACTCTACACTTGACCTTAGTGTGGCGTTAATAGTGATATTATTTAGACACGCAATTTTCACATTCACTTGAATATTATTTACAGGCCAAACGGCCCAAACAATTTCAAGGGCTGTTTACATCAATACGATAAAATCTGTGCCTACGAACACGATATCGATATGATAAAAAATAAGCTTTTAATTAAGTAAATATCCTACAGAATTATGTATTTTTTTACCAATTAAAAGTATTCTATCTTCTCTATATAATATAAAAATGAATCACCAAATGTGTTGGTCATCGCAAATCTCGAGAATCGCTGAACCGATTTAGCTAAGCCTTTTTTTTATAATATTCGTTGAAGTACGAGGATGGTTCTTATGGAGAGAAAAATTTAAAAAAATTGGCTGAAAAATAATCGACTGTTAGGCGGTACGATGTTCGCCGGGGCAGCTAGTAGGATATATTCTTCAGCTTTGTGATTTCGATTTTACAATCTCGATCTCGATCGATCGAATCTTGAACCAATTCGTTTTTACAATCTCGCGCTTTAAATATTGCTTCTTGTTATTATGGAGGGTTATAATCAAGATTTAAATTTATTAAGAATTTAGGTTAAAGATAGCAATTATTGTATTCTGTTTTTGCTGCCGTAAAAATAAAATAAACGAAATATATCCAAATAACCCCAATAGGTACAGTTCATTTCAAACCTCAAATAATAAAGTCAAAAATATGCTAATTTAAACCTCAAATCTGTATATATAAAATTCAAAGTCCTGACTGACTGACTGACATATAAGTATATCAATGCACAGCCTAAACCGCTGGTCCTAGAGACATGAAAGTTGGAGGGTACATTCTTTGTAAAGAGTAGGTATCCACTAAGAAAGGATTTTTTGAAATTCTACCCCTAAGTGGGTTAAATAGGGGATGAAAAATTTGTACGAAAGTCCGTCATTTTTCAAGTTATTTTCATGAAAATTGGTATTTGGGGTTTCGGTCACAAATGAAGAGTTACGTGTTCCAGGATTTTTGGAAATTCAACCCCCACCTCTATTTTATAAATTCCACCCGAGCGAAGCCGGGGCGGGTCAGCTAGTCTCTAATAAAAAAGAAATAGGAAATGCGTAGTAAGTAAGTGCAAAGTCGTTGTCGACTGAAAAGACTCGGCTGTGAAGTAAGTCGCTATTATTCCATACTTATAATAAGTGCTATATTACACAGATAAAAGCCTCGAGTGCATTGAAGTAAGTATTTCCGTTTCCCCTTTTCCTTATCTGCGGGAGCTTACAGAGGAATTATAGACTGAGAGCTGTTGAACGTCTTTCGTTCGTTAGTTCTTCGTCAACGAACGACATCCTGGCGCAGTCGTGAGTGCGCGTTATAAGTGAGAGGTCCTGTGTTCAATTCCCGGCAGGGGCAATTTGGGAATTTATAATTTCTCATATTTTGTCTCTGATCTCGTAGGAGGCTTCGACCGTGGCTAGTCACCTACCAGTGGCGTGCACAGAGTTTGAAGTCAGGGTATGCATTAGTTAGGTAGGAACCTGTTTAAGTTAGCAGGTCATAATGAAAATATGCATTGATCTGTTACAACTGGGGTAAGCAGTGCATGTATGCCTCTATGACCTGCACGCCACTGTCACCTACCTACCGGAAAGCCGTACCGCCTAACGTTTTAGCGTTTAGGTACGATGCTATGTAAAACTGATAATTAAAAAAAAATTGTGACCTCTTCCAAGTAACTGCAGTCTCATCTGGTGGTAAGTGATGATGTAGTTAGCGCGCTTGCTTGGTGGCTATTCACTGTCCTTTTGAAGGTACCAATATTTCTTAACAAAATAGTTTTTTTAAAAGAATATTAGCCATGCTAATCATGACTAATATTTCCTTTTCCCCTCCAACTAAGTGTAAAGCTTGGCTAGGAGTAAGTACGACAATAGTGCAACGGGAGGGGTTCAACCGTTGAGCTATTGAGGCTCAGCAACTTTTTGTCTATAGCAACTTTTTGTCGTACGACATGTCCCTTGAGCCACTTCACGCCCTGTTAAATATACAGGGTGTAACCAGAACGCTAGCAAAAACTTAGCGTTATTGTTATACTACCTAAACACAATCCAATACCAATAAACATTTGCCACATTTCGTAGTTTTAGTGATTTAGTATTTTTCAAACCCGCAATGTGTAGCGTGCAAAACTCGGGTCAACGCCCCACCTACGACGTGGCAATGACTCCGAGTGACCTACTTACCGAACGTTCGTTTAAACAACAATATATCGTGAACTTTTACAAAACATAGGATTTTTTAAATATATTTTTTCGCCTTTCATGTGGCACCATCATCAGTAATCATCAATACTTTCACCTGTCTTCGTTTTTGCCAGTGTTCTGGTTACACCCTGTATGTGTCACCTAGGGTTAGCGTATATTAAAATTCCAAAATGAAATCTACATAAACACTTTATACAAAGCTTGGTAAATCAGATTTTTGAATTGTAAATTTTCTTTACAAGTAGGTTTATTCTGCCCTACCTTGGGTCCAGGCACGCATATTAAATCACTTAATGAGTCACCCCATTCTTTCAGCTTAATATAGGTCAGCACGGACTAGAGCTTATTAAAAACCTAAATTAATATGACTACATAAATATTTAACTGCGCAAGGTTGCTGAAAATGAACAATTAGGTCATAAAATAAACTCAATACGTATTAATACCTATTTAAAATTAATAGAACCAAGTTTACAATTATTAATCAGTACCCATATTATAAATGCGAACGTGTGTTTGTTTGTTGGTTTATTGGTTTGTTGGTTTGTCTTTCAATCACATCGCAACGGAGCAACCAATTGACGTGATTTTTTGCATGGGTATAGATAAAGACCTGGAGTGACATAGGCTACTTTTTATCCCAGAAAATCAAAAAGTTCCTACGGGATTTTTAAAAAACCTTATACCATGCGGACGAAGTCGCGAGCTTCAGCTAGTTATCACACAATCGTGGATTGTCTCTGGGAATCTACCCTGAGTTTTTTGACCGTTAGACCACGGTTTAAGGTATTTAATACATAATTTTCTTCAAATATAGGCCAAGACTTTAATCAAGATTAGAAATAGGTTTGTGAAATGCGTGATAGATTCTAAAACAAAAAAGAAAAATAACAGTTTTATCATAAAATAATTAAGGCGCCAGCGAAGCGAGCATAACGACTTTTCCCGAATTTTATAGAAAACATACGACCTGAATCGACAGTCTATCAAATAGTAGGCTATGGTGACGTGAAATCAAAGGAAAATAGAGCTACCTTAAGGCTGCTTGCGTTTAATGTACTAACTAACATTTGACGCGTGCCAGTGAAGTCTATATGCTTCGTCATTCTGTTATAAGTTACATAACTGTCGTGAACTATGCTGTCTAGTGTCTAAGGTCATATTGTGAAGGTACCTTTACAGTTAATTACTATACGCTAACGCTCGCTGTCTCATACCGGGAAATTGCATGTCAAAAGCGCATTCAGTACCGTGTGAAGTGCCGTGTTTATGTTGTTGCTCCGCTGAGGATAAGGTACTGAAATAATATGTTAGTACAGAAGCACGTAAAAATATAAGGTAGTAACTGTGTCAATCAATAAAACGTGTCAACGATTAACTTGACCTGAAAATTATTATTCGAGCATAATATGTAATGCTTTTTTTTGTGACATGGCTAGTTACCACCCTAGTCTGGTGGGAGGCTACGGCCGTGGCTAGTTACCACCCTATCCGCTGCCAAGCGATTTAGCATTCCGGTACGATGCCGTGTAGAAATCAAAGGGGCGTGGGTTTAATAAGAACTGGCATACCCCTTCCAGGTTAGCCTGCTTCCATCTTAAACAGCATCATCACTTACTACCAGGTGAGATTGCAGTCAATGGCTAACTCGTATCTGAATAAAAAAAAGATATCCGTCATATTAGTTGAGTGGGAGGTAATGGATTTGATAAGTAATTTATAGTTTCAAAATTTTCTCTGGTTTGATCTTATGGAAAGCTTCAGTCATGGCAGTGGTAAAAAATCCCGCGGGATCTCTATGATTTCGAGATAAAGACCCTATGGCACTCTCCAGGTCTCAAACTATACCCACGCAAAAAATCACGTTGATCCGTTGCTCCGTTGGAACGTGGTTGAAGGACAAACCAACAAACCAACAAATAAACACACTTTCGCATTTACGAGTATAATAGGGGTAGTGATTACTAAAAACAAAAAAAAGAAATCAGAATCGAATCAGTCAGACAGTCATCTTTTTCTTTTACATATTTAGATAAAATATAATAAACTCCATTCTTAATCTTCCGTTCGGATTAAGTTTTCATCTGTTAGATAAATAAAGTGAGGAATAAATCCCGATTTCACGGAGTTAGTTGGGAAGTTCGTAGGTCGTTAGCAAGACTAACAGAGTCGCGGGTTTATTCTTAAGTTTATAAGGATTGCGGCTTACTTTTTCAGTCTATTCTGGAGTTCACCATAAGTTTAAAAGTTATTTTAATAGGATTAAAAAAAGGGGGTAAAAATCACAATGAAATATTATATCCTAATGAAAACTTTGTAGACGATAGTGGCTGAGGCATCATAATATTTAAAGTTCTAAGTAAACTAATTTATCTTCTGATTCAGATTTTGATCTGTTATTTGAGGGTTGGGTTCGATCTTGGACATGCACTTCTAACTGTAAAACGATTTGGTGCGATGATCATGATGATGATGATGCACTATACTATCATGATTGCGATACAAAGTTACTTTTATCCTATTTTAGATATATCCTATTTTGTCACAAAAAATATGATGCATAACACAACACACTCGATTTTTTTTTAAATAGCGATATTTTGTACCCAAAATCGAAGATAAAAAATTGCCAGCTAAAAAAATTCTATTACATATTTTTGTCACGTTTTCTGTCCATCATAATAAGAGATGATAATCATATTATATAAATTATAACCGTGAGTTTGTATATTGGAAAGTGGAAACGTGTACGCATTAGTTAGAGAAATAAAATGATGGGGTAGCGCCGACCCCTAGGGAACTTTATTGCACACGCAATATTGGCTGGGCATTCGCAGGGTTACGTCATAAGCGGAGGGTTTTATTGCGTTATGTTATAAGATTGTATTTGGGCTAGATTTTATTTCTTGTTATAGTGAAGATTTTGGTCTATATTATGTTCGGAACTTTCATTGGTACACTTTTCTTTTCAGGATTCCGTATCCGAATGTGCAAACGGGACCCTATTACTAAGCCTCCGCTGTCCACTCGTCTGTCTTTTTGTCTGTCTGTCTACCAACAGACTATTTCATGAACCGTAATACGTAGGTAATTCTGACGACCTCTCTGTTGCAGTGGTAAGCACTGTTGTCTTATTAGAGGGAGGTCCCGGGTTTAATCCCCGGCAGGGGTTTGGATTTCATCATTTCTAAATTTCTGGTCTGGTCTGGTGAGAGGCTTCGGCTGTGGCTAGTTACCACCCTACCGGCAAAGCCGTGCCTATATAGCGTTCCGGAACGATGCCGTGTAGATACCAAACGGACGTGGGTATAATAAAAAACTGCCTTAACCCTTCGAGGTTAGCCCGTTTCCATCTTAGACTACATTATCTCTTACCATCAAGTGACATTGCAGGCAAGGGCTAACTTGTATCTGAATAAAAAAAAAAAAAATGTGCAAGTCTGACTCGCACTTGAACGGCTTTGTTTCAAGATCGGTAAATCATTGAAAAGATTTCAATATAACAGCCACATAAGTACTTTTGTATTTAAAATATAAATCTAGATAAGGTATCAATAAAACTGTGTGGGTAAACAGGGTATAATACTTTAATGGGCTTCTTACCTCAAGTATACTCTCTAATATTGCTTACGATCACATTGTCCTCTCAAATCCAATATAACCTGTGAATATCAAAACACAAAACCATTATCGTAAGAGTCTAGCTACGACCCAGATTCTAAATCCCTTTTCAAGTCCACAGACGCCTATCGAATGGTCTAGTTTCGGACGATATTGTGTTTTCGTAATAATACAAAATATGCCTTGAATAGAATTCCTCTATAAACTTTTATGGTAGTAAATTTTTCCAGTAATAAATAGGTAATATCCTGCATTGTCGTCATCCCAACATTCATATTATAGACCTAAATATCTCATAGACACACAAGTCTAGGAAGACAAAGAAGTTCTCTCATGTAAATTTTTATTACTTATGTTCTTGAGCTGTTCAGCTCACACACAGAGTAATAAGTAGTCCTGATGAACATAGCGAGGTAATTAAAATTAAAAAGTAATAGAAATGTTTCGTTTGCTGTCGACACTGATAGATTCAAAATGTATATGGTAAAGCTTTAAGCTTACGACACGTACGCTTTTAAAATTGATCGGGATCAGGTAGTTATCCACTCTCTCTATTGACAAAATTTGTTTGCCTAAACCTATTTTTTCCGTCGAAATGGACACGCATTTGTTTGTAGCATTTTGATTGTATGCTTTCATTTTGTTGCTGCTATCTTCCGGAGAGTTAAGTAAGTTTAAGAACTGAAATATTTTTATTTTATTTTATTAAAAATATCGTTAAAGAAAGTGAAAATAAAAATGATCGTAGAACTGAATAATGGACAAGCTGATTTTCAGTTTAGCTTTCAAATTTTATAAATGAGTTGTAAACATTAGTATCAAGCGTACTTAATAATTTGGAGGGTTCAATTAATTAATTATAATATCCTTACTAGAATCATCTAGAAGTAGCGGCTTCGTCCGCGTGTGTTTAGGTTTTTAATAATTCCGTGGGAACTCTTTGATTTTCCGGGATAAAAACTAGCCTACATTCATTTCCGAGATGCAAGCTATCTTTATAGTGTATACCAAGTAGATGATGCTCGCAAATTCATTCACTTGTATTTAGATTATTTTTAATCCCGTGGGAACTCGTTGATTTTCATGAAAAAAGGGACCGTAATGTCCGTCCACACGATGCAAGCTATCTCTATACAAAACTTCGTCAAAATTGGTTGAGCAGATGGCTATGAAAAGCTAGCAGGCAGACAAATAGATAGACTTCTGCATTTAATAATATTACTATGAATAATACGTATAAAGTTGAGATGTCATAAAAATATGACGTTCTAACTTCATAACGCATAATGGCACTACTCTTTCCTTCCGTCAGCCATCGCGCGGAGAAATTATGCGGCATTGCGAGTATAATCCATATGCTTTGAGTAATAATTGATTTTCCATCCACTTTCCATCTGTCAGCCCTACTGCGTAGAGATTATGAGGCGTCATATAACCTTGATAAGTATGCCAGATCACTATTAATAAAAAAAAAACGATAAGTATCTTTAAATATTAAGTCTCCTTAATTTTTTCAATGTGATATTTTCTAAATAATACTCAGTGAAAACGTAATATGTATGTAGTGGAGATGGCAAAAAACATATGACGTTCTATTTTCAAAACACGTAATGGCACTACACTTTTCTTTCGTCAGTCCTATCTATTAATATTATGTGAATATTCGGCATATTACCTTGGTATGCAGATAATTAATAATATTACTCTTTTAATTAACAATCTTAAACAATATGTCATTTTTTCAACGTATATAGTACGTACGTAGTGGATGTGGAGATGCGTAGATGTCATAAAACACATGACGTTCTATCTTCATAACGCTTAATGGCACTACACGTTCCTTCCGTCAGCCCTCGCGCGGAGAGATTATGCGGCATTGCGAGTGTAATCCATATCCACATCCAATGCAGACCCACAGACCTTGCGTCGACACTTTTTATAAACAATACTTTTTGTAGATAGTACTTTGAGTAACAGTTGATTTTTCATCCGTCAGCCCTACTGCGTAGAGATTATGCGGCGTTATAATAACCAGATCACTAATAATAAAAAATAATCCGTTAAGTATCTTTAAATATTGAGTCCCTTTAATTTTTTCAATGTGGTATTTTCTAAATAATACTCAGTGAAAACGTAATATGTATGTAGTGAAGATGGCAAAAAACATATGACGTTCTATCTTCATAACGCGTAATGGCACTACACTTTCCTTCCGTCAGCCCTCGCGCGGAGAGATTATGTGAATATTCGGCATATTACCTTGGTATGCAGATAATTAATAATATTACTCTTTTAATTAACAATCTTAAACAATATGTCATTTTTTCAACGGATATAGTACGTACGTAGCGGATGTGGAGATGCGTAGATGTCATAAAACACATGACGTTCTATCTAAATAACGCTTAATGGCACTACACTTTCCTTCCGTCAGCCCTCGCGCGGAGAGATTATGCGGCATTGCGAGTGTAATCCATATCCACATCCAATGCAGACCCGCAGACCCTGCGTCGACGCTTTTTATAAACAATGCTTTTTGTAGATAGGACTCTGAGTAATAAGCGGCTTGGAGTTTTATTGTCTGACTTTTATGAGCGGCGGATGAGAAAAGGATTAAATCTCGCTTTAATATTTTTATTAATGTACTATATTATATTAAATTTTTAATATAAGATTTTCGGTTTCGTTGACTTTATTATTGACTAGCTGATGCCCGCGACTTCGTACGCGGTTTTTAAAAATCCGGCCCTTAATTTTCCAGGATAAAAAGTAGGCTATGTCCTTCCCCGGGATGTAAGCTAGCTCTGTACCCATCGAAATCGGTTAAACTGCAGGGCCGTGAAAAGCTAGCAGACAGACAGACACACTTTTGCATTTATAATATTAGTATGGATGAAAAGGTGTCACAACCCTCAGTAATGAGGAAGAAGATGGAAAAAGAGAGATAGTCTAGTACAAATAACATTCACTCATCGTTATCGTATAGGTACGTGGTTTCAGCCAACCTAAATAAAGCTAACAAAATATAAAGTAGATTCTATTGACAGTGATAGACAAACAAAGCTGTGAAAGTTCAAGTCTTTATTCGCCAGAGTTTGTTAGCAACAACTTCGAAGGCTGTTAGCAAACTTACAAACTTACAAGTCACGGCTTATTTCCAGTTAGACCCGATACCGGTTCCGGTTAGTCACGTCACTGATACTTGGAGTTCACAATATTGTCTGTGTCGTTAATACCGACAAAACGTCATATAGGTATGAGTGACAGAGACAACGCTCTACATAGCTGAAATGTCATTCTAAAGGCCGATGTAAATTGTTTTTTGCCGCGTATTGTAAGTATTTTTTTTTGTACCGACTTCCAAAGCGGAGGTGGTTCTCATTTTTTTAATGTAGGTACACCGATTTTTTCGAGGTTTCTCTACCGATTTGCAAAATATTATTTTTAATAGGTATACTGGTACTGATTCATCTTGTAGCAGGTAGGTAGGTCTTATAGCAGACATTAGGGGGAAAATCTGAAAACCGTGAATTTGTGGTTACATAACACAAAAAAAAAATTTTGGTCATGAACCAATAATTAGGTAGTATTTTCAATTTCAAGTGGGGTATCATATGAAAGGGCTTCACCTGTGCAAGAGATTTTATTTATTTTTATGAATTATCGTGCAAAATGTCAAAAAAATACGACTGTAGTACGGAACCCTCGTTGCGCGAGCCTGACTCGCACTTGGCCGGTTTTTATGTACATAGATAGGTACAAAATATACTTACAAAATAATTTATTTTCTGGGTACATAATCTTTCCTTTTTCTGTACTATAACCCTTGGCCAAATTATTAATCTGTCCTTTCAGTGACTCAAAGGCTGGTAGGGATCCCATATTGGGATAAGTCCGCCTTTGTACAACATCGTCTGTAATTTTGTATCAATTTTTCTTTGTCTATCCATATTATACATGATATTATTATGTAAATAAATATCGCATATAAGTAAAAGATTGGATGCTTTATACTCGAGTATGCTGTGGTAGCCTAGTGGTTAGGACGTCCGCCTTCCAATCGGAGGTAGGTGGTTCGATCCCGGGCACGCACCTCTAACTTTTCAGAGTTATGTGAGTTTTTAAGTAGGTAATTAAAATATCACTTGCCTTAACGGTGAAGGAAAACATTGTGAGGAAACCTGCATGCCTGAGAGTTCTCCATAATGTTCTCAAATGTTCTCAGCCCCAATAGCTCAACCGGTATAGGAGTGGACTGAAAACCGAAAGGTCGACGGTTCAAACTCCGCCCGTTGCACTATTGTCGTACCTACTCCTAGCACAAGCCTGACGCTTAATTGGAGAGGAAAGGGGAATATTAGTCATTTAACATGGCTAATATTCTTTAAAAAAAAAATGTGTGTGAAGTCTGCCAATCCGCACATGGCCAGCGTGGTAGACTATGGCCAAAACCCTTCTCGCTCTGAGAGGAGACCCGTGCTCTGTAGTGAGCCGGTGATGGGTTGATCATGATGATAGTCGAGTATATTATTGGAGACCATAAATAAATTATGTTTATCAATGTGATAAAAATTATAATAAAAAATCGTAAAACAGTCCACGCGGACGAAGTCGTGTTAATAAGCTAGTTAGATATATCACTTAATTAAATATAAACATAGGAAGTCTAATATTAGGTACCTAGATTATATAAAAAACTAGCTGACCCGGCGAACTTCGTACCGCCTAACAGTCGATTGGGAATATAGAAAAGTGTGGTTTTTAGACTTTTTCAGACAGTTTTTTTTTTAATTTTTCTCTCTGTTCGAACCATCCTCGTACTTCAAGGAATATTATAAAAAAAGAATTAGCGAAATCGGTTCAGCTGTTCTCGAGATTTGCGCTTAGCAACACATTCAACGATTCATAGAATATTATGTATAGAAAGATAATGTATACAGTTGTACACAGTTGTTATTGAGACTTACCAGAAGGCTTCTGAAATATTTAATACCACCAAAGTAGGGTGGCACATGAGGGTTCATACAAATGGCATTTGAATTTTGAACGCTTGCTGGACATGAACTAGTTAGGTACTAATAAAAATTAACATAAAATCAAACCTCAAAGTAATGACTCTACTAAAAATTCTGTTGGTAAGCTGATTTTATCAAATAGAAGTCGTTATGAAAAAAGGCATTAAACTTATTCACGCTTAATTATTTATAACCCACCGTTACTTATAACAGTTGCAAATACGTCACTCGACAAGCGTAATGCTAAGCACGATTTGGTACCTACATTTTATAATCTGAAACACTAACCTGGCGCGTAACTGGTTAGTTATTTCTTTGAGTGCTTAAAAAACCGGCCAAGTAAGTATCGGACTCCCATTCGGAAGGTTCCGTACCTTGAAAATATCATCATGATCAACCGATGTCCAGCTCACTACAGAGCACGGCGTCTCCTCTCAGACTTGTAGACTTCACACAACTTTGAGAACATTATGGAGAATTCTTAGGCATACAGGTTTCCTCACGATGTTTTCCTTCACCGTTAAAGCAAGTGATATTTAATTACTTAAAACGCACATAGCGAACTCCGAAAAGTTAGAGGTGCGTGCCCGGGATCGAACCCCCGACCTCCGATTAGAAGGTGGACGTCCCAACCACTAAGCTATCCCAGCTTCAAGTACAATTACTGCAAATGCGACTTCTGCTAAAAATTTATGTTTGACTAGCTTATGCTCTCGACTTTGTCCGCGTGGACTACACAAATTTCAAACCCCTATTTCACCCCATTAGGGGTTGAACATTCAAAAATCGTTTCTTAGCGGATGTCTAGGTACATCATAATAGCTATCTGCATGCCAAATTTCAGCCCGATCCGTCCAGTAGTTTGAGGTGTGCGTTGATAGATCAGTCAGTCAGTCAGTCAGTCAGGCAGTCAATCAGTCAGTCACCTTTTCCTATTATATTATTTAGATAATGTTCTGAATGCAAAGTTCGCAAATAGCACCAAAAACAATGCAAGACTTAAGTCGGCCAAAGTGAACTGGAGGCTTTATGTTAGTAGCCTTACAATATTAAAAATACCACGGTAAGTATACGTAATAGACCTCACTAATAAAGTTATTTAGTGCTTTGAAAAAACCCCGACTTAAAACTGCCAGCAATTATGCTTGTTTTAATTACTTGACTATTATGAATTATTTCAAAGGCCTTTAGCAGAGCCCAATTAAGCCCAGTGCCTAAAATATACCCCTTGCCTGCCGTAATAAATAGGTATTAGATCGTATTGAATGGCTTAATGGAAAAAGGTGCTTAGAAAATTACTATTACGAATACAGTCATAATTTTTACGAAAACTCCATTTTGGAAACGATTTATTGTTTACTAGCTGATGACCGCGACTTCGTCACGGCTGCTGGATTTAAGAGGTTTTTTTAATTTTGCAATTGCCAAAATGTAATTAGTCCTAAATACACACCTACATAATATCAGAGTCACCTAATGGTCAAGACGTCGCCGCCGAAGAGGCGATTTTGGAGGTCGAGAGTTCGATCCCGGGCACACACCCCTAACTTTTCGGGTTTGTGTTCATTTTATAGGTATCACTTTATCGGTAAAGGAAAACAGGGTGAGGAAACTTGCATGCCTGAGAGTATCCATATTATGTTCTCAAAGGTGTGGGAACTTTCAAACTGCCTTTGGGTAGCGTGGCGGACTATGGCCTAAAGCATTCTAAGAGGAGGCCGGTGCTCAGTAGTGGACTGGCGATGACTTGAGATGATAATGATAACTGTAATGATATATGATTTAATAAGCTACGAGGGTTCCAAACGCGCCCAAGTCTGAGAATTATTACTAGCTTATGCTAGCGACTTCATCCGCGTGGACTACACAAATTTCAAACCCTGTTTTACCCCTTTAGGGGTTGAATTTTCAAAAATCCTTTCTTAGCGGACGAGCTACGTTAGAACAGCTATCTGCATGCCCGATCCGTCCAGTAGTTTGAGCTGTGCGTTGATAGATCAGTTAGTCAGTCAGTCATCTTTTCCTCTTATATATTTAGATTGGAGCTATTTGGGCTGATTTTTCAATCGCTAAAAATCAGCCCTGAGTGTATGTCTGACGAAAAATACGTCGTTAGCAAAATCTAGGATCTCAAAAATTGCATGTCATAAAACTTATCACTATCTCTTTAGGTATAATCCGATAGAACCTGTGAATAGCAAAATACAAAACCATTATCGAAAGTCTCCGACCCAGATTTCTCAATCCCTTTTCAAATCCACAGACGCCTATCGAACGGTCTAGTTTCGGGCGATATTGTGTTTTCGTAATACTTGAAAATATGGCTCTAAAGAATTCAATAACTTGAACTGGAAAAATATAGTATTTTGCGGCTGTGACATTTTATTTCTTGGGGTGGAAATGTGGAATGTTAAATCTAATTGATAGAGATCTCGTTATTCCCGTTCATTCCGTTTAATCACCCTAAAACAGTCATTCTAGGGTGTATACACGTAATTCATAGGTGTCTATCCTCCTGAATTAAAAAATAACATACAAATTCCGTTAATTAGGTAGTCAGACAGACACGCATAACATACGGAAACGTTTAAGTGCGGAAACCAGCCCAGAGTGAAGAAAAGAAGACACGTTCCAGAGTATATTATATACTATACACCCTAGGATGGCTGCTTCGGGGTGGAAATACAGAGTACGCCGTTATTCTGTTGAAATGTATGATTTTACTATTTCTTATAACCGATTCATGCTTCAGATTTGCATATTGGTGAACCCTGAATCTTTTAATGATGAAAAAGAAGTCAGCGGTTCGTTAAAATAGAAATGAAAATTATTATTATTTAATTATTATTTAATTATTATTATAATTAAAATAATTTTTAAATACATATAAAAAATTGCGGAAGATAAAAAAAGACATTAACTCATAAAATGGCGATATGACCTCTAGACTAGAGGTAGATATTTTACAGCATGTATTACACCGCTAAGCCGTCCGTCCGTCAGCCCTCATACGAACAGATTATGTTGAGTTGCGAGTGTAATCCGTATCTACTGCGGACCCGCGTCACCGCTTTTTGTAAACAATGCTTTTCTAGCTACGAGCATGAACACTAAGCGGCTTGCAGTTTAATTGTGTGGCGTTATTTTTCTATGTAATAAAGATTATTACTCGGACTAGTTATTTTTAATGATTTTAAGCTTATTTCGTAGTTTAACGGCATATTTTAATCCGTCCCGTCGTGATCACGACCCGTGCAATTGGGTTGAAATATCGATAAATAAAAAACATCAAATTAATCGTGGTATGTACCCGTTATCATTTTCATAATATAATCCATATCCATACTAATATTATAAATGCAAAAGTGTGTCTGTCTGTCCGTCTGTCTGTCTGTCTGTCTGTCTGTCTGTCTGCTAGCTTTTCACGGCCCATCCGTTCAACCGATTTTGATGAAATTTGGTATAAAGATAGCTTGCATTCCGGGGAAGGACATAGGATTATCCCAGAAAATCAAAAAGTTCCCACGGGATTTTAAAAACCGAAATCCACGCGGACGAAGTCGCGGGCATCATCTAGTACTTCATAAATTTAACTGTTTTAGGGTTCCGTAGCAAAAAAAGTGCCGACGGGACTGGACCGCATAGGATTTTTAAAAACTTAATTCCACGCGGACGAAGTCGCGGGCATCAGCTAGTTAAAATATATAGATAGTTATTTATCAACTTAATTCTGATATTATCTAAAGTGAGTCAAAGAGACCTTTCATTACGGCTTAATTTAATGTGCTAAGTTAAGAAAAACTTTTGAGTAATATCGAAAGACTCAAGAGTGGATTAAAGTCTTACTTTATTACTTACTAGCTTGCTACTTAAAGCAGTGCCGTCCTTACTATCGTAGTTCCTAACATAAGTAAAAAAAACCGGCCAAGTGCGAGTCAGGCTCGCGCTATGAGGGTTCCATACTACAGTCGTATTTTTTCGACATTTTGCACGATAATTCAAAAACTATGATGCATAAAAATAAATAAAAATCTGTATTAGAATGTACAGGTGAAGACCTTTCATATGATACCCCACTTGATATAGTCACTCACTTGGAAAGTTGAAAATACTAATTATTAGTTCATGACCACAATTTAATTTTTTTTGTGTGATCTAACCCTAAATTCGCGGTTTTCAGATTTTTCCCCAAATGTCAGCTATAAAATCTACCTACCTGCCAAATTTCATGATTCTAGGTCAACGGGAAGTACCCTGTGGTGCAGTCCAAACGTTCGTAAAAGGTCTAAAATACGGGTCTAACTACATTGTAGTACTAATAGCTATTATTTACCTACAATTTTGAAGAATGAGTGTCTCTGAGTGTTTTGACAGAAATTATTATTAATCTTAACTAGATTAACGAGTAAATCCAATCATTTCTGATGTCAAGTAAGAAACTATATGCTACTAACGGCCCAAATTACTTCGAATAATTAACCCAAACGTCTTCGAATTATTATCAAAATGTCAATCTCAAATCAAGAATTCACACGGGATTTGTAATCGAAAATCTACACTGTCTAGTAATTCTGGATGACAGAGCCGCTATCGGATTTAGTGCTCATGTTGATAGGTAATCTATTTCCAATCATCGTGCCTACTAACCGGTCGCTTAATAGGAATCTGTAACACTACAGAGAAATTGGGACAGTGACAGAAGAGTAGGAAATTCCTTAGGTTCAGGATACATTGCGGTAGAGACGTGTTTCCTACCAATTACAACCCGGGTATCTTTAAAATAAATAGGCATTAAATAGGCATCTTCAAGGTAAACGCGTCCCATCTTAGGCCTCATCATCACTTTCCATCAGGTGTGATTGTGGTCAAACGTTTGAGTATAATGAACAAAAAAAAAAAGAAAGGCGCAAACCAGCAAATTAGCTGAACATTATCATGAAACCAATTTGGGCATTTCCTATTAATCACTATAGCTGGCAGCACAGTTCATGACAGATGATTCCGAAGCACGCTGCACGCAGCAGTGCTGCCGTAACAGGGCTGTCACCAGCTGTCACAGCGATGTCGCGGCCCCCATACAATCTCTATAAGCTTATATATATTTATTTTTTTTACTTGACTAACCAACAACACTTACACATACACAAGTATTTACAATCAAAAGGATTTATAACTAAAGGACACATAGCATAAACGTTAACAACTGGCTAGTACAAAAGATTTAGGTACAATGATATGACTTTAAAGGGCAGTAAAGTAAAGCAAAATGTAATAAGGAATTAGCACGTTAAATCTATTAAGTCTCATTACAAACTGATTAATTAGCTCCCTTTCGTATGGAGATAATGACGTTACGACGAAAGCAGGTTGTCGTAGAATTAAAAATATTTAGCTGTCGATCTTTCTGATGAAGCGTATTAAATTGATGACAGATGCGATTGAGGAAAGAGTGCGTCGCAAAAACAGTGCGGCAGGGCTTAGTTGGAAATACGTTGTAAGTGCGAGTTGCTCGTTTTGGGATTTTACAATCATACATTCATATATGACATTACATTCTGAGCTATGCAGCAATGTCGCGGCAGCAATGTAGCGGAACATTGCTGCCTAGACAGCCTAGTGCAGCGTGGTTCGGAATCAAACCTTTAGGTAACTTCTAGCAAAACGTCGAGGCTTCGTGACTGGCAGGCGTCAAATGTTAGTACATTTGACGCAGGCAGCCCTATTTTTCTTTGATTTTACGTCACCATAGCTGTACGGCACTAGGTGGTACCTCAAAAAGAAAAAGGAATCACCCTTATAGGATCACTTTGTTATCTGTTTGTCTGTATGTCTGTCTGTCCGTCGTGTCTGTCAAGAAAACCTATAGGGTACCTACTTCTCATTGACCTAGAATCATGAACTTTGGTAGGTAGGTAGGTATTATAGCACAAATAAAGGAATTAATCCGACAACCGTGAATCTGTAGTTACAACACAAAAAAAAAAAATGTGTTATTTCTTGTACGATCGGAACCCTTCGTATGCGACTCCGACTCGCACTTGATTGGTTTTTTTTTTCATTTATACCGGAACTGAACATTTTTAATTTCACGCAAACGAATTCCTGCTTCCAATTAATATAACAAGTGTGTGACCGTTTTTAGGTCGTTGAGCAAAATTGAATCGATTTCACGGTAATGGGAACAATGTGTGATAATTGCCGTATGAATACAACGAGGGGGCGAAAATTCTACATGAAAATTTTCCTTTCCTGTTTGATATTATCATCAGTAGTTATTACGCCAATTTGTATTTATATAACATTTAATTTTTCTACTACCTACCTATAGGTATCACGCTCACATCTTGGAGCACGTGGATTTAGGTTTTTGAAAATCCCGTTTGAACTCTTTGGGATAAAAATTTTTTTTTTTTTTTGTTGTGCCTTATCATGCGATCAGTCGATGGACTATGAGCAGATTGGTTGGAGGACAGGTTGGCGTGATTGGAGACAACTTCCCCAGCGGGAAAACTCCATGGGTCTCAGCTAATTATCCAGTATATTATGCTTTCTCTTTAGTCGACGAATCGCCTGCGGCATTGTCAACTGCACTGCCAGACGATTTGGATGGTTAGTAAGTCTTGTTTTGTAGTTGCAACTATAGCTTCTAATCTCTTCCTTTACTGTGTTGATATTTAAGTGCTCATGGAGTTCCGATATCTGCAAGAACCATGGCGCGTTGGATAGTTGTTTCAAAATGTAATTTTGAGCTCTTTGTACAATTTGAATATTGGAGTCACATGCTGATCCCCAGAGCTCAATGCCGTATGACCATATCGGCTTTATTATTGTCTTCTATATCAGGAGCTTGTTGTCTAGGGAAAGTCTGGAGTTCCTTGAGAGCATCCAGTACAGTCCTGAAATCCTTTGGGATAAAATAATTAATAAATACGACTGTAACAATTTGGAAAATTGAAAAAAAAAATGTATAAATAAACGTAAATTGGACTTATTTAACCCACTTAGAGAAGGAATTTCGAAAAATACTTTCTTGGTGGATACCTACTCTATAAAAAAATACACCCTCCAAATTTTATGTCACTAGGACCAGCGGTTTAGGCTGTGCGTTGATATGAAAGTCAGTCAGGACTTTGAATTTTATAAATACAGATAATTATTTATCTTCTACAGGCAGTCCGTTATCGTCAGTCACGGGGACAGTGACACGCGTGTCGTCCGTCGTCGGCGGCGAAGCGGACCTGCCCTGCGACTCCCGACCCCCACAGCGCAATGACAGCTTGCTGCTCGTCGTGTGGTACAGAGATGACAATCCTGTGTACAGGTATGCTGAACATGTAACGTGAAAAAAGATCTTATCAGTGCTATCAGTCTTCGTATACTTCAAATGCTCAAGAGCAGCACGCATCCACCTTTTGACTTCACCAATTTTAATCAAAATATGACCTCATCCATACTAAATAATAAATGCGAAAAAATAATATTGTAAATGCGAAAGTGTGTCTGTCTATCTATCTGCTAGCTTTTCACGGGCCAAAGTTTAAACAATTTTGATGAAATTTGGACAAAAAATTGGAGTCAAATACCCAATTGATTGAAACTGAACTGATTAGAAAGTGTCTAGATAAGGGCTTGAAAGCTTGAAGAAAAATGCCAAAAAATCTCACTCTTATTATCATCGTTCCTCGCAAAACTTTAGTGCTTTAATATTGAATAGGTAGTGTTCTTGAAACCTTAAGTGGTACCGTCTGCAGAAGACAATGGCGTTATAAATAGCTTCCTAAAGCTCCGTAAGCCGTGTAACAGAGGAAAAAAATATAGCACTGTTTTTTGTCTGTCTTAAACGATGTCTACCGAGATATTGCTTCGCTGGATATGAAGAAACGATTTAATATTATGAAATAGAGAACAAAAGGATTTAAAATAGGCTTTTAACTCCTTTAAACATTGCTTTAATACTAACGTAAAACAACAATATTTTACCCTAAGACAGTGGTCCGACCGCCGACGATGAACGAGAAACGAGTAGAACTAGAAACTATAAACGAGTTCGGGATCAGCGGGAAGCGAGTGTGTAGTTTCGATAGTTTTGTCGCCGGCTATAAGCGAGTGTGCAAGTGCGACGAGCGATTATTCGCGCCATTCGCCTGCGGTTGCTCAGTCCTATGCAAACCTGCGCGCGCGTTACGCGTGTTCAAGCGAGCGAGCATCGCTAAACGAATATCGTTGAGCGAGTTTATTTTTGAAAGCTCGTTGCTCAGCGACAAAACAAGTAAAGCGAGTCGTCGCCGGTAGTGTGAACAGTCAGAGTCAGCAACTTTTGATATATGCATCTCTTTCGTTTACACGGAATGTAAATTTATTGAGCGTTTCTTGAGAGAGAAAATCGCCGATAGTTAGTCGTTTTCTCGCCGGCGGTCGGACCACTGCCTAAGGTACTTGTACTCAGTGAATTTCATCTTTGGAACGTTTCATATTTTTAGAACGTATTTTCTCTGTACAGAAGTTTCATCAAAAATCGAAGTCCTCTTAAGCACTACATATGTCCTTGCAACTTTGTACGTATGTTTCCGAAAAAAGGCACTCCCAAAGCGATGAGAGCTACATGTGTTCTTACTGACAGATAACGAAAACACCAAAAAAAAGATACGCCCAATATTATGAACCTCGACAAAGGGTCGAACCCTTTTATATACCTACCGCTGTCCAAAACTCACGTAGCATAAAATTTTCCGCTATAAGCTTTGTATACAAGTGATATATTATTTCTGTTCACTTTCTACGCGCACATTGCTTGCATAAAAATGGCTAATAAGCGGCAGATTTTCCAGTAAAGTAGGTAAGCTTTGGGGCTGATTCTTCATCTACGTTACTTTGAATTTTAGGTATAAAGTAGCAGAGAATGCTAACTCTATTACTACGTAAAGAAGATTGTAGTTTCGGTAGTAGTAATACTAATAGGTAATTGGGTATTTACCCTTTTTTCAAAAGTGTCTTAATTTGATCCTAAGGTAAAATTAAGCTACCAAAAAATTACAAAAAATTTATTCAATCGATAAGTGCATCAAAAATGTTCTTATTTAAATTTTGTATTTCAAATTACACCATGACGTCACACGGACTGGTAAGCGACGGTGTTTTCTTAGTAAAATACATTACAATTTCAATCCAAGTGACGACACAGTCGGAATTAACATGGCGGCTTCGGTATCATGCGTTTTGGATATGAATTGTTGAACAGAAATAAAATGAATTTGAAAAATCATTATATAGTTTTATAAACTTAAATTAAAATTTTTTGATTGCTTATTGCTAATCATTTATTTTGCTAATACTATCTTGTTCATACATTTTTAGTTTTTTTTTCTCGCTTGGTGTAAAATACGCATAGTCATTTGCCTACGGCGTAGCGCGTCTGAAGAATGACAAATATTTACGGACACAAACGGTTCAATTTTAACATCGCTATATTTGTTATTTCATAGATAAAAATATAATTTATCGAAATGTTAATAATAAAAAATATTGAGATCATGTTAATAAGTATTATAAGTCCTGCAAATCACTTACGCGCGTGGCCGCCATTTTAGTGACGTCAGCACTAGACTGAAATTTCGAGCTGATGGTATATTTTGACTTAAATATACGTCAAATGACGTCATTTCGATGTTAGTGAGACATGGTTCCAGCGCAATAGCAATTTGCGGGACTTATTCTAAACTAGCTTATGCTCGCGACTTCGTCTGCATGGACTACACAAATTTAAAAACCCTATTTCACCCCCTTAGGGGTTGAATTTTCAAAAACCCTTTCTTAGCGGATGCCTACGTCATAATAGCTATCTGCATGCCAAATTTCAGCCCGATCCATCCAGTAGTTTGAGCTGTGTGTTGATAGATCAGTCAGTCAGTCAGTCAGTCAGTCAGTCAGTCAGTCACCTTTTCCTTTTATATATTTAGATTAG
Organism: Maniola hyperantus; assembly: GCF_902806685.2. Lineage (NCBI taxonomy): Eukaryota > Metazoa > Arthropoda > Insecta > Lepidoptera > Nymphalidae > Maniola > Maniola hyperantus. The sequence continues at coordinate 13,881,919 of NC_048541.1, read as the reverse complement.
TCTGCGATTACTAGATTTAGAGCTGTCAATTTAGTTTAGTTATTAAATAAAAGGAAAAGGTGACTGACTGACTGACTGACTGATTTATCAACGCACAGCTCAAACTACTGGACCGATCGGGCTGAAATTTGGCATGCAGATAGCTATTATGACGTAGGCATCCGCTAAGAAAGGATTTTTGAAAATTCAACCCCTAAGGGATGAAATAGGGGTTTTAAATTTGTGTAGTCCACGCCGACGAAGTCGCGAGCATAAGCTAGCGAGATAGATATAATAAGCACCAATATCAGTAAACAGTGACTTAAAATTACGTCAGTTAGTAGGTATTCAAGTAAGCGAGTCTCTTCTAATGAAATCTCACGCTAACGTTATTGTCACGATGAAGGTATTCGTCTCAATCTGTGCGTGTTAATTACGAGATTTATGACTCTATATTGCCATCTTAAGCCCGCCGTTCCGGGATTTACGTGGAATATTTCACAGGCAAATGTAGGTTATTACTTGTGTAGGTTTTACACAATATACAACCTTCAGAAGCCTTGTTATTTATAAAGTACCTAAATGAAATTCAATATCGATATTATATCAATGCTATTCAGGCTTAATTTTTTTCTAGAAACGACGTATTTGTTTCATTAAGTAGGTACCTACTTATTTTTAAGAGGGCTTGATTTCTTTTCAGAAACGTTACTTACCTATTCGTTTCATTAATGTACGTATTTTTAGGGTTAGGGTGTCAACTGTCAATGGGACCCAATTTCTTAGCCTCCTTTGTCCCTCCGTCTATCTGTCTGTCGGTCAGTGCGCTGTACCTCATGAACCGTAATAGGTAGAGAGTTGAAATTTTTCCAGTCATTATACAATCTGTATAGTATAATCCATATATTTGACGACCTCCCTGGCGCAGTGGTGAGCGCTGGTCTGGTCTGGTGGAAGGCTTCGGCCATGGCTAGTCACCACCCTACCGGCAAAGCCGTGCCGCCAAGCGATTTAGCGTTCCGGTACGATGCCGTGTAGAAACCAAAGGCGTATGGGTTTAATAAAAACTGCCATACCCCTTCCAGGTTAGCCCGCTATCATCTTAGACTGCATCATCACTTACCATCAAGTGAGATTGCAGTCAAGGGCTAACTTGTATCTGAATAAAAAAAAAAAACAAAAAAAAAAAAATATAAAAGGACAAGCTGACTGACTGACTGATCTAGTAACGCACAGCTCCAACTGCTGGACGGATCAGGCTGAAATTTGGCATGCAGATAGCTATTACGTCGTAAAAAGGATACCCTCTTAGGAGTAGAATTTTCAAAAAAAAAAATGGGTATTTCGAGAAAGTGGTCAGCCGCCGAATCGAGATGTCTTCGAGATGTCTTCTTGTTCAAAATTCATCAGTGCTTGAAGAACAAAGTCTTCGAACAGTGTTGCCAGTGATGATATATGGATCCCCACTAGGCGGACGGACGACATCAGGCGAGTCGCAGGGAGCCGCTGGATTCAGGCGGTGCAAGACCGTGGCGCGTCTCTACAAGAGACCTATGTCCAGCAGTGGACGCCTATCGGTTGATTCTGATGATTATAACATAAAGTTAAATTAGACGGTCAAGCACACGCTCGTTATGAAATAAAATATCTTGCGGTTAAATTTTATCACTTGCCACATATGCCATGGTTCTGTCAAGTGGAACTTTTACTAACCTTACACTTAAAATACTACCCCGTAAACTCACCCCTGGGCAATAAACACATAGTATTTAAAATGAAACATTAAATTCACAGTTCACACCGCCACGCCTGACACGGCGCCATTTTAAATATGATTCATAAAACATTTTATAACTAAGCATAAAAGTATGACTGCGGTGTCATTAAGTACATTACGTTCACGCTACAACATTACCACAAATAAACTCCTAAACATTAACTTGTAGATTGCTAGCTAAAGCTTCTAACTTAATTTGTAGTGCTTGAGAAATTATTAAAAAAGATAATGCCCGTGACGCGTGGATTCAGATTTTAATAGTCCCGTGAAAATTGTTTGATTTTCTGGAATAATCTGGAATAGCTCATATCCGTTTAAGGGATAGAACAATAAGGGATAACCAACAAACCAATAAACCAAAAAATAAACACACTTACGCATTTATAATTTGGGCAGTTATTATTAGTAAAGTCAGCCATCATCATCATCAACCCATTGTCGGTTTACTACTGAGCACGGTTCTCTTCACCATCGTCCATTAAAGCAAGTAATATTTTGTTGTTTAAAATGCACATAATTCTGAAAGTTAGAGGTGCCCGAGATTGAAACCCGGACCTCCCGAAAAGAAGGCCGGTCTTACCCACTAAGCGGTGACCACATTTCAGTAGTGTACAAAACCCCTACTTTTCTGATATCTAAATACCACAAAATCGTACGATTCTTCACTGTCAGTATAAATTAACTTTAAGCCACGCCAACCGAGTCACGGCAATAACTTGTTAAAAATATCAACGGTGTTTTCCAGCGAAATGTTTTGTGAAATGGAACCCAATTTGTTTGCATCGCCCGTACTTTCAAATGTGGGGCGCTTCGGAATAAACTCCCAAACTCATTTAAGTTAAGTACAAAAACTGTGATTGCGATGCATTGACTCTTTATTTTGGCTCTAGATAAAGTTTGTCTTTGGGTGGGGAGTAATGTAAAGCGAAATAATTACAAGTTGGAAAAACGACTGCGCTTCGCGGCGCCTCGCCTCGTCCGTGAAAGTTTGCGTGTGTACGCTGTAACATGGTTTTGATAGGGATGTCGCGAGGTTGTTTTTACTTTTTCGTTTTCCAAAAGAGATGTTTGAATAGCAATCTAATTAGCCAAGGCTAAAACTTTAAGCTGAAAAAGTTAAAAATGAATAAAAACTTTTACGCGCGAATACTGTTTTTAAAGCTTTTCTGAAGAACTTTTATTACACTATGACAGTTTACATTATCACAGATGACTAAATATTATTATATGAAGTCACTATACGTCCCGCCAATTTATTGTCGCCAGCAAGTGCCAACGTAATGGCAAGGCTACTGGCACTGCTGCTCTAGCGTCCCTTAAGTTCTCATTTATATGCTAGCTAGAAGATTTGATGTTGCTTACGTACCTAACCGTTCCTCTGCCCTACCTACCGTTACTCACAAACAAATCGTGTGCGGACAGGCTGGTGTTACGGTAGCAGTAATAGGTAATTAAATCAGCTCGCTTGTCTGTACTGGTGTTAGGTGAAAAGAGGGGATTTTATTTAATTTATTAATCTATATATATAAAATGAAAAGGTGACTGACTGGTTGACTGATCTATCAACGCGCAGCTCAAACTAGTGGACGGATTGGGCTAAAATTTGGCATGCAGATTGCCGTTAAGACGTTGACATCCGCAAAGAAAGGATTTTTGAAAATTCTACCCTTAAAGGGGTAAAATAGGGATTTACGATTTTCGTAGTCTAGTTAGTTATATATAGTAATTATCATTACAGAAGCAGAAAAATGTATTCGAAGTAGTTTGTATGAACTGAAAATTTAGATTTATAATTTTTACAAAGGTAATAATATAACTAAATCTAATAAAGTGTACTGAACTTTAGAATAACGTTGTTAGTATGATATTGAGGTATATTTCACGGTTAGCAATTTAAACTCGTCTAGACAGTTAACTGATCTCGTCCAAATTGTATAATGCTAGATTTTATAAAAGGTATGAGTATTAAGCTGTGAGTTGTAAAACATAACTACAAAAATTATATTATTGTTTGTGATAAAGCTTTTTGTTTGTGTTGGATGTTTTATTTCAGTTGAGAAATTTAATTTGAGTGTAGACGCATCTTTATGAAGGGTAAAGGAACGGTCATTTATTTTAATTGTAACATTTTTAACGTTAAAAATTTTAGAGTTAAATTTTTAATTTTTCTTTAGAAATTGTTTAAAGAAACGACGTTATATTTTGTGTAATTGATCTTTGAAGAACCTTAACGACAATGTACGTAATTTAAACTCACAAATATTATTCTTTTTAAATAAAAAGATTTATAAATGCAAGCTCTTGTAAATGAAAATGTAGCTAATATACCTATAATATATACCTAGTACGCGACAGGTCGAAATCCCAGCACACCCGCACAGCCCCCGCGCTATCCCGGTGCGGGGGAGTGTTGGTGACGTGCGGGTGTGCGGGGCGTTCCCCCGCCTCATACCCCGATTGCCATCTCGACCTGTCGCGGACTATAGTTTTATGTGCAAACGACATTCTACTCAAGGGCGGTAAATCAATTTTATAATTGACTAGCTGATGCCTGTGACTTTGTCCTTTTGGAATGGATTTTTTTTTAATCTCGTCGGGACTTTTTGATTTTCCGGGATAAAAGTAACATACTTAATATATCACTCCCCAGGTCTTTAACTATATCCATGAAAAGGACAAAGCAACAAACAAACAAACCTTCACATTTATAATATGGGTAGATAGTAATATTACAAGGAGTTTGTATCGGTTCGAAATAACTCACCTTTCGTGAAAAATTGGCGCAATATTGACGCAGAGTGAATACGTTAGCAAAAAGTTCGTTATTTTCTCCACTCTGTAAACGACAGCGCCTCTCGGAACTATTTTTTGTTTCCGCCCGTAACTGAAAAAATATTCTCCCTGGGCCGTTTATATTACAGCCATTACATGTTCAAAGGATATTTCTTGAGTACAGGCCATTACCTGTTTATATAACCTATATATTGTATTAGTTTAAGAGATGGACGAAAAAACGGAGATGAATAAAATAATGGATGATGACTACTAGTCAAATCAGCGACTTTTTATCAAACGTCAAAACGCTCGCTAAGTAAGGGAGCTTGTATGATATTCACAGTTGTGACGACATTTTACATTAATTTTGACGTAACTTTGGTAAATCGATAATTTAAAATGGATAACAAACTTAAAACTAACAGCGGACGTGGATTTTACGAACTTGGAAAGGATGAACCTGAATTGGAAGACCCTTTATTTAGTAACTTTTAAGGAATAATTTATTTTTGACTTAGTCATCATCCCAATTGTTGAAATAACTAAAAATTTAGTATTAAAAAGTGGCATTGTTCAAGTTCTACAAGTTATATGCTCTTACAAAACTTTTGAAAAATAATAGTAGATGTGTTGGGAACCACAACATAATGGCAACCATCGATTTGTTGTTTGGGTCTAGCATTGAGTTTTGAAGCGAAGATTATCTTAACGTAACTTTGGTATTAAAACATTTGCTTTCAAAAAGCGAAACGAATTTAAGCGAGATTACAACAAAAAGAACATTTTCTCGTTCTCTTATATCTCTTTGTCCACAATATGAGTAATTGAGTAAAAGTTCGAGTAAGATTCATTTCTTTCGTATGTCTCAAGATAGCTTATTTTTGAAGTAAAACTTCTATTGGTGCGGCTTGAGAGTAAATAAATAAATAGTCCATGAAGTTATTTTGGATAGAAGTAACGTTCGTATAGCGTACTAAACTCGGGTCAATGCCTCACTTATGCCGCGGCATTGACTCCGAGTGGCCTATTGAATTTTTTTTTCGCGTTTTTATCGTGTTTTTTTGTGGTATCATATCAGTGATCATCGGAACTATCACCTGTCTTCGTTTTTGCGAGCGTTCTGGTTACACCCTGTATAAATATTGCTATTTTCTTTACCATTTTATCTTGCTACCGTCTCTCAGACTTTACGCAGTCTGTTACGTCACTAGCACATAATAGGCAAGAAGTAAAACTTGGTAAGTGCCCGTACGTTAGCCAAGCCCTTGTTGGTTGGGAATGAACACATTTACCGAGCTGGAAGTGGTAATATTTAGTGATATTATATTTTCCCTGTAAACACACGTAAGTAGCTACTTTGTAATATTATTTTTCCCTATTATTGTAAGCTGACAACTTATGTTATTTTTACTATTTCCAAAAGGATAAATTGGCTCTTTTCGTTTAAAAAATAAAAAAAAAACATAATCAAAATATAAACAACGTTATGTTATGTTATGGGTCTTGTTAACTTATGGTGTTAGAGCGTTAATTAATTTGAATCAGAAAAATATTGATTGATTTGAAAAATACTTACTAGAATCAGTCTAGAAGGAATACAAAGAGTTGCAACAATCTATTTTGACTAAGGTAACTATCACAATTATTATGACAATAAATGTTGTTGAAGACCTCATTAGTCACAGTATTAACTTTTAGTTATAACTAGCTTTTGCTCGCGACTTCGTTCGCGTGGACCACACAAATTTCAAACCCATGTTTCACCCCCCTAGAGGACGAATTTACAAAAATCCTTTCTTAGTATACACTAACTGAGTCTACGTCATAAAAGCTATCTGCATGCCAAATTTCAGCCCGATCCGTCCAGTAGTTTGGGTTATGCGGTGATAGATCAGTCAGTCAGTCAGTCACCTTTTCCTTTTATATATTTAGATATACAAAAAGCAAAATAATTATGTAATAATTATAATAAGATCATTAATTAATTTCCCCTGTCTTTTCAAAGTGCGCTATTTTTAGTTCTGAACCAATTTGAAATAGATTTTGGAATCAAACCAGTCATTTATTTACAAGACATGTAGTCTTACTAATGTACTATTAGGGGTCGTCAACTTAACCCAATTTCCACATCCACCAAAGGGCCATTTTCAGGTAACATAATCAAAATTTTCCTCAACGACCATCCCTTTGGAAATAGATTGCGGCTGAAATACATATTAAACATTAATGCCCGCTTTTAGGGTGGCCATATTTATCAATCATTCTCAATTCTGTCCTCGAAGTAATTTATTTTATTACTTTGTAAGGGGTCTGAACAAAGGGACACGAATCTCGAATCTCCGTTAAAATCGGACGAAATTTCCGAGCCCTTGGGCGACGCTTTTCAAATAAAAGCTGCTGAGTGAAATCATGTGATAAAGATAGTATCAAATTATAAAATGTATTCAAAAGTATTTTGTTAAAAGCTCCCGTTTTACTGCAACACTGACTGCAATCACATCCAGCAGTGGGGGCCGACCAACAAATTCCTGAAATCGGCAGTTACTCAGGTGCTGCAAATGTTGCTGGCGCCTGCTCGTTTTCTCGCTATTTTTATTTAAAAAAAAGTTCAACGGGCCTGCCTAGAAGTTGCTTATTCCCTTCTTTTAACCGTTTTCCAAAAAGGAGGTGATTCTCAATTCAGTCGGTTTTTTTAATGATAGATATCACCCGATGAGGATATCGAAAGATGATAATAGTAAGAAATCACGGAAAATATATTAATAGTAAAATAGTACGTCAACAACAAAAGCATAATAATATATTAAGTAGATAGATATTTTTGGATCTTACGAGTATTTAGTTATATTTTGAAGCCCTCTAGAGTAGGTAGGTATACGCAAACTCGATAACAAATGGTATATCTAGAGATGACCCATTTTACGGCCGGAATTATGGCCGAAATATTATTAAGCCTTATTACTTTCAAGCGGTTAATTACTTATATTTAATTTTGGGTAATTAACATGATGTAGTATGATTCTAAGCTTATGATTGAGGCTGTTCTTTAGGGAGTTTTGAGTGGCTTAATTTCTTAATGTTTGAAGGATAGCCTGCCTTTTCGTATTTTCTGATGATTTATGTTGTCAACGAAAATGGAATGGCGAAATTGAGGTGTAGCGATAAGCTACCTTTCTATATTGTGTGAATGAAGCGGTTAGTGTTTTTAAAAAAAGTTTTAAAGGAGATCGCCCGTGAACGGACCCTCTTTTGTGGGCGTGTCAAAACTTTTTTTTTAATGTGTTAATTACGATTATAATATGTTTTATTACGACTTTTCCTTCACCCTATCATTGAAAATATCCACAATTACAGTTAGAATCATAAACAACCATTTATTTTGAAGAAATATTAATTAAATATCAGCAACATAAAAATAAAAATTAAATAAGATTTCTTTATAACCAGGGTGAATAAATGGAAATCGTTTACAGAATATAATAAGGTAATTATTTGTCTACAAAATAAAATTAAAACCATGGTGACATAACAATTATATCGGGGGGGCCCAAAGGTCCTAAGAAAATGGGCAACTTCCTTTAGATATTTAGAACATAGCTATAGAACGCGACAGTCAATCAAGCAAACTGTAGGGCCCACTTTTAGATGAGCACCAATTAGAGATGATTGCGATCGTGACATTGTAGCTGTCATTCTCCCGCAATCGCGCAGCAGGGTATGAGGCGGGTGACACTCTGCACACCCGCACATCACCTACGCTATCCCGCACAGGGACGTCCCTACCTCGATTGCCATCTCGACCTGTGGCATACTACAATTATAACTTACTAAATCCATGATATTGAAATGACAAGCGTGATATTATCGCAGACCAAAAAAAAAAACTTGATTGGTTTTCATACTATTTAATGAACCTGTAGCATATTCTTGCGATTCCAAGTCCATACTACAGTAAGCTTATCCACTAAATTTTGATTGTAGCTATCCATATTAGATTAAATACTAACAGCCGTACTCAGAGTCGCTTAATCGGTACTTAAGTTTAGTTAAAACGAGACAGAGCTATATCTCTCACATAAATCTGTCTCGTTTTAACTCAATCTTAAGTAACGATTAGCGACTCTGAGTGCGGCTGTAAGGTGCTTGTTTATTTAAGCAGGACGAACAGAATATAAAATTATCATGTCGCCTATCAATAATCTGCTAATACGTCAACACTGACCTCCGGAGGCATCCACACCAACGTATAATTATTACGTTACTTAACTTAAAAACATACCTGCAGGCCCAGAAGGGAAAACTCGATTTGAATATGAGTGGAACGAGCTCTGCTTAAACATACATATTTAATCATTATTATTTTAATGTTGTAAAATATAGAATATCTAACAAAAATTATAATAATTATGTATGGTGTAACCTCGCCCTATATTTGCACCCCAAAAACCACATTAACCTTAAAATATCACGTTAATATGAAACCCTTAGCCTTTTTTAAGTGTCTTTTTTAAGTACTTTTTATTTCAATATTCACTGAAATTTGCTAATTATATAAATAGTAATTATTTTAATGTTGTAAAAATATAGAATAACTAACAAAAGTTATAATAATTATATATGTGTAACCTCGCCCTATATTTGCACCCCAAAAACCACATTAACCTTAAAATATCACGTTAATATGAAACCCTTAGCCTTTTTTAAGTACTTTTTATTTCAATATTCACTGAAATTTGCTAATTATATAAATAGTAATTATTTTAATGTTGTAAAAATATAGAATAACTAACAAAAGTTATAATAATTATATATGTGTAACCTCGCCCTATATTTGCACCCCAAAAACCACATTAACCTTAAAATATCACGTTAATATGAAACCTTTAGCCTTTTTTAAGTACTTTTTATTTCAATATTCACTGAAATTTGCTATTTATATAAAAAATTGTACGCGTGGGGTCCACATTACGTTTAATTTGCTCGTTTCGGCAAGTTTGCACCTGCGACCCGTGGTATAAGAGCCAGTGGACTATTATGTTCATTGTTTCAATAAAATCTGATTTCCAATAACATATTCTGGCACGTTCATTCATTTAGTCGTTGCAGTCTTCGTCAACCGATAGACGCCCAACTACTGAACGTAGATCTCTTGCTCCACCTGCAATATCAGCTCCAGCTTTTATGAATGAATGAATAAATTATTTATTCAAGAAAATAGTTTATAATAAATATAATAGTTTGTAGGTATATTGTTTCTGTAACCCTAAATTTAATAAGTGGCAGTGGGCAGGCCACCTCTGCCGCAGAACCGATGGCCGCTGGGGCAGACGTGTTCTGAAGTGGAGACCGCGTACCGACAAGCGCATTGTGGGACGACCTCCAACCCGCTGGAATGACGACCTTAAGAAGGTAGCGGGAAGTGGGTGTATGAGAAAGGACAATGACAGAATTTGTATAGAACCGTAACACATTTTATTATATAATAGTCATTTACACGTATGCTTTATGCAGCATTTTGTTTCCGTTTCATCACTGATAACTAAACATAGGATTTAACACCTCTAGAACTTGTGGTTTTTCATTAAATCTAAGTTTAAGTCACAATTAATGAGGTTTTATGCAATTTACTCATAATACTGTGAAACTAATAAAAACATCCGCAAGTTTAAAAAAACAATTTTTAATTTTTAAGTGGTTATTTATTACTAGAATAATTATCATTAATTTATATTGTGTGTAAATTATTGGGTCAGTATCTGTCATTCTCCTTTATAAACATTTTGCAAAAATAAGCTGGTATGATGATAATTGCAAATTATGTCAGAAAAAATCATAACCCTCGGGAAACGGAGTCGGGTCGCAGTTATTATTATAAGAAATTATTCATGAAAGAATTATGAACGCTATAAACAAATCATTCACCAGCTCTCTGCCTATAACCTCCAACGAGCTGTTACAATGAATTTAAGCCCGGAATTATTAAAAACCTTCGCTGAAGAGAATATATTTAAATAAGTACCTACCGTACAGACCAAAATGTTTATTTCGTTTTTATAATCCTGAATATTATAATATACTCTTTTAAAAGGTATATTTGTATGCATGAATGAGTAACGGGAATAATTCGTAATATGAGCTTCGCTGCTCAAATACAAAATTGTAACAAAAGCGAAATTTACGGACCTTTATCCATACCAATATTATAAATGCGAAAGTGTGTCTGTCTGTCTGTCTGTCCGTCTGTCTGTCTGCTAGCTTTTTACGGCCCATCCGTTCAACCGATTTTGACAAAATTTGGTATAGCGATAGCTTCCATCCCGGGGAAGGACATAGGCTACTTTTTATCCCGGAAAATCAAAGAGTTCCCACGGGATTTTTAAAAACCTAAACCCACGCGGACGAAGTCGCGGGCATTATCTAGTTCTAAATAAAACAATAATTGTAAAGAGAAAAGTTTTTTTCTAACATTTAGGACTCTACCAATAAATAGGTATAAAATATTATTCGTTTGTATAAGTCCCGCAAATTGCTAATGCGCTGGTAAATAAAAACTATATTTCATTAACATCGAAATGACGCCATTTAACGTATATTTAAATAAAAATATACCATCAGCGCATTAGGAATTTGCGGGACTTATACTATACCAAACATTATACGTACTCGTAATCTTGCATGTAACGTGATACTACCCTAACAAAGCATGGGCCTTTGTTTCAGAACCACTTAAAAAGAATGATCGCTCAAAATTCAACTTTCATAAATAATAGAGATGGGAAATTTCCTAAAAAAAATTTGATACTTTTTTTTCACTTATGGCATTAAATTGAACGATTTTGTTGTAGTTTATTTGTTACTAGATGACGCCCACGACTTCGTCCGCGAGGATTTAGGTTTTCCAAAAATCCTGTGGGAACTATTTCATTTCCCGGGATAAGAAGTTGCTTATGTCAATTTCCGGGACGCAAGCTACCTCTGTACCGAATTTCATACAAATCGGTTGAACGGTTGGTCCTTTAAGGATCCTATGGAAACTTTGATATTCCGGGATAAAAAATAGCCTATGTCCATTGTCGGTCCCCGGGCTGTTAGCTAACTCTGTACCAAATTTTATCAAACTCGGTTAAACTGTTGGGCCGTGAAAAGCTAGCAGACAGACAGACACACTTATGCATTTTTTTAATTTTTTTAATAGAGATAGCGAGCAAACGAGCAGGCGGGTCCCCTGATGTTAAGTGGTTACCGCCGCCCATGAACATTTGCAGTACCAGAAGAACCACCATTGCGTTGCCGGCCTTTCAGGAATTTGTTTTTTCAGGAAAACAATGTAGTGTGTTACGTTTTATGGTATAGCTATAGAAATGAATTCAACTTTGAAATTAATTTATGAAGTTGCAAAATGTAGAATTTAATTACGTAAAATTTCATCAAATTATTTGAGTTCAGGCAGGTTTACGTGTTTTGAATCAACAATACGCTAAAATATTTGTGTATTTTTATTCATACAAATGGATGTTTTGTTTCGCGTGACAAAAGCTTTGATATTAGAGTAATGAAAGGGATTAAAGGTCACGCTCTCAAGCATAATCAGTACGCTTAGTATAAGATTTTACGTCTCACCAACATCAGGTGAACCGCCTGCTCGTTTGCTCGCTATTCTTATTTAAAAAAGTCTATCATTTTTTATTATTTTTTAGAGAGCTGATTTCTACCTCTTACTTTTGAAGTTATAGCTTTTTATGCAATTAAATATCACTTGCTCTACCTATCTGTAAAGAAAATAAATAAATTATCTTGTTTGCTGAGTTAGGTTTAGCTACATCGAAAAGTAAGATTATATTGTGTTTTGAAATAGGGGCCTATTATAGGTTTCCAGTAGTTATCAAAATTAATAACCTCTACTTACGATCAATGAAACGTGGTCACGACCCTCAACAGTGCTAAAGAGAGAAAGCGATGAAATGAAATTATCCCCGACTACAGTAAATCTGATGACATTTTATGTAATTATATTTTGCAATTTGCATTTCCAACTGCATGAATAACAAAGAGATGTCAACGTAAATTACATTCCCTATCACGCAAATATACATTTTTAATGTGACTAGCGAAGCGAGGTTACGGAGACTGTTTTGAGCGAAATAATAATCTGAATAACTTTTGCCCTAAAGTGGATAGTTTCCGAGATATCAGCCAAAAACTTTCCCTCAAGATTGTGATCGAAGCTCCACCTGGATCTGTCAGCATTTTGTCATTTTATGGTCAGTAAGTGACCCGTAACCTAAAAAAAAAAGAAATTGGATCGGAAATTTAATGCGAGGTTAAATGCTCTATTTACTGGACTAATATGAAACTAAAATAAAATTGTACCAAGTAGGTGGGTAGATCTTGAAGGTACATAATAAGTATGACATTATACATCAAATGTACACAAAAACGAGTTGCAGTCCGCAATAATTTTTTGGAATGATACATCTATTTACATAATATAAATCGTAAGGCCAGGGGAAATGATCCGTATTATAATATTTATAATTATATGTCCATAACATTTTTATTATTGATCCAAACGTATACTCATACTACTTAGCTTGCCCGCAACGTCACCCGCGTGGACTACACAAATCTCAAACCCCTATTTTACCCCTTTTTAGTTGAATTTTCAAAAATGTCTACGTCATAATAGGTATCTGCATGCCATATTTCAGCCTGATCCACACACAAGTTTGAGCTATGCGTTGACAGATCAGTTAGTCAGCTTTTCATCTATACGATTACTAGCTTCTGCCCGCGGCTTCACCCGCGTGGCCTACAGGAAACAAATGGCATTTTTTATTCAGAAACAAACATTAGGTATAACATCAGGACGCGCACTCTGCACCAGCACCGAATAACACATATAACCTTCCAACCTCCATTTCATCCCTTTAGGGGGGGGGGGGGGGGGGGGGGATTTTCTCATAATCGTTTCTTAACCGACACCTAACCTCAAGAAAAAACCTACTTTCCAAATTTCAAGTTAATACTATCAATAATTAAAACTGTCCTATACAAACTTTCATCCCCTATTTTACCACCCTTATGGGTAAATTTTTCAAAAATCCTGAAACACGTATTTCTTCAATTGTGATCAAAAACCCAAATACCAATTTTCATGCAAATATCTTGAAAAATGACGGACTTTCATACAAACTTCCATCCCCCATTTAACCCACTTAGGGGGGGGTTACCACCGATTTTAAAAATTCTTTCACCAGTAGAAAGCTACATTTTTCCTGAGTGACACAGGCTATACGGGATCTTTAAAATCCTAAATCTACGCGGGCGAAGCCGCGAGGATCAGCTAGTTTTGTATAAATAGATTTAAATCTTAGACTCAAAAGACCAATAATTTATTTTTACTTATCTACCTTATAAATAAAAAGGTATTCCAAGAAGAAAAAATAGAAGTCAGATCTACCTAAACTTGTAGAGTAGGTACCATTGAAAATATTATGGGAAGTAGAGCATACTCAAATTATTATTTTTAAACCTATATAAACCTGTACTAGGCTAAACTAAAATTAAATTGCGTGTTATATTTGCTAAATAAATTCCAACATTATTTCTTAACAAAATGTAGGATGGATTTTAGTACGAATATCTTTACTACGTTGCCCCGTGTTCTGAATAATGCACACACGAACTAAGCTTTAAAAATCGCCGACATGGGAAACCCTGTAATATAATACAAGCTTTAGGCAAAACGTGTATTATGTTATACATTTATTATACAAGTTCATTTGAAATGTATTTTTAATTTGATTTAGTTGCAAGTTTGACGACCTCCCTGGCGCAGTGGCAAGCACTGTGGTCTTATTAATGGGAGGTCCCGGGTTCGATTCCATCTTAGATTGCATCATCAATCACCACCAGGTGAGATTGCAGTCAAGGGCTGACTTGTACCTGAATAAAAAAAAAACTTCCTCGCTAAAGTTTTGCATTTATACTAACAAGTACTCAAGGGTCGGCAGGTGTAGGATATATTTTGTGCGTTGAGTCGCTGTAAATTGTATACCGACTAGATTTGGTCGAAGTTACGCATTAATTGGCAGCCGATTTTGATTGATTGTCTGCGTAAAGCTAAAATATCCGATTAATTGACTCAAGGGCCAAGGCATATCTCAAATAATCTCAAGGGGCAATTTTTGAACGCTCAATTTATACGAAGCGGTTGGGAATCTTCGTTACATTGTGTTTTACGAGTTCTCCACCTATCAGGGTTCACACGCGATTTATTTATAAGTTAAGATAAGAATGAGAAAGTGTCTTGAATTTTTGCCAACGAAATATTATGAAGAAATACTGTCGATAGCACGCGGATGTATAAATCATGTGAAATTGCTGGTAAATAAGTGTGCTTCTATTTTACATGTCTATAAATAAGTGTGCTTCTATTTGTTAAAGACTCGTAGAATGGTACGAGAGCCTATGCCCATTACGGAGAACTTTCAGACATGCAGGTTTCCTCCTTAGTTGCTTGAAACACACCTATAGTCGAATTTTCAATTAAACAACTCGTTGTGATATTAGCTAATGTCAAATCGTACAATAATGATACCATTACATGATAACATTTAAGATAATAGTGATGTATGTAGTTCAGTTGTGTCATGTGAATGAGTCAATGAACCAGTTCCTGCTTCTCTATTTTACAATGAGCTCACACAAGCAGAGTAGGTATAACAGAAACAACTAAAACTATTTATTCAGTACTTAGGTGGTCTTAGATGTTATTAAACAAATTACAGCAGGTGATTGAGTTTTTTTTATAATTTTTATACCGTTAATTCCATTGTACCATTGACTCACAATGTTAGATACCTTTCTAAAGTTACCCGTAGCTACTGTACCAACTCAGTCGGTGATTATTTTGCCCCCACACTATTTATTTTTCCTAAAAATCTGGTAGCACTGGAAACGTCAAAGAATGTTGTTTAATTAAAAATTCGACTATAACTCCAAGTTAGAGGTGCATCCCCGGGATCGAACCATGGACTGGGAGACCGACTACCACCTCTGTTTAGTGTCTCATAATGTGAATATTAACAGCATTGAAAAAAAAAAGAATATTAGCTATGTTAAATGAATAATATTCCCCTTTCCTCTCCAACTAAGCCTCAAGCTTGTGCTAGGAGTAGGTACGACAATAGTGCAACGGGCGGGGTTTGAACACCCGACCTTTTCAGTTTTCAGTCCACTCCTTTACCCGTTGAGCTATTGAGGCATTAAACTTTAGTGTGGTCACGGCATAACGGCAAAATACATGAGAACATGTTTGATGACTGTATTTGTTTTAATTAACATCATCAACGTCAATTACCGTTTATTCCGAATCCTGTACTGTCTTTTTGACGGCTCATTATTATTTATGTAGTTGAAAATATGCATTTAAATGAACTGTCGTCATATATATCGCGTTATTCAACAACTACAATAAATAAACTCGATTATCCGTATCAATATTATTATGACGTGTCAGCATTATTATACAATTCACTTTTTTTGTTTTTAGGGTTCCGTAATATATTATCTAGAGAAAATGAACCTTTACAGACAGACAGACAGACAACAAAGTGATCTTCACTTTGTTGTCTGTCTGTCTGACTGTAGGTATGTATGTCGTTTCTTTCAAAACCCGTCCAGGAAAACAAAACGCGTTGATCTAGAATCGTGAAATTTGGCAGGTCTTAAAAGTTCATATAATTTTAGCTTATTATTTAGCTATGTATTATAGCACAAGTAAAGGAAACAATTAAAATATGACAGAATAGCTGATGCCCGCGACTTCGTCCGCGTGGAATTAGTTTTATTAAAAATTCCGTGGAGACTCTTTGATTTACCGGGATAAAAAGTAGCCTATGTCACTCTCCAGGTCTTTATCTATACACATGCAAAAAACCACGTCAATCCGTTGCACCGTTGCTACGTGATTGAAGGACAAACCAACAAACCAACAAACAAACACACTTTCGCTTTTATATTATAAGGGTACTGATTCACATTTTTTTTGCTTTTAGGGTTCCGTAATTTATCTAGAGAAACATGAACCCTTATAGCATCACTTCGTTGTCTATCTGTCTGACTGTCTTTTTGTCGTATCTTTCAAAACTCGTAAAGGAAATCAAAATCTACAGGGTACTTCGCGTTGATCTAGAATCATGAAATTTGCTGTGCAATGCTCTACAAATCTGCTATCTCCTTCTAAAGGTCGATATACATTAGTTTCGTACTGCACAAACTTTATTTTTATTTTTATTTATTCGGATCAACAAACAGTAGCACGTAGTGCTTGGATAAAAAACAGTAATAATATAACATAGTATTAATATACGTGCTACCCACTACGTCAACCACATAGTTATTATTATTAATTAATATACTCACATGTATAAAAATATATTAATGTAGAATAAAATATTAAGTTACATGTATGAAATATAAATAAAGAACATATTAGCGCCTAGCAAACTTGCGCCTTTATAATATTAGTGTGATAACATAAAGCTGGAAAGGGTCCCAAGCCCACAATTTTTAAGGCTCAGTACGGGTCCACATTATTCAGAACATGAACATCAGGGAGTGACGTATGGTGCGCTTATTATGGGGAATATTTTTGTCAAAGCCATTTTTCCTATTTAAGCTTGGTGGCTTTTTAAATCACTCTAACTTGTTACAAAACCTTTCCTTTAATAATGTTTTTTATTTTGTGTAATATAACAATATAACAATTTTATGTCTCTGTAGTATCCATAATATTATGCGAATATAACCAAAGAGCTTATCCATCATCATCATCATCATCATCATGATTAACCCACAGCTGGCTTATTACGGAGCACGCGGGTCTCCTCTTAGTATGAGTTTATCCATATCCATACTTCCATCCATACTTTCCATACTAATATTATATTTGCGAAAGTGTGTCTGTCTGTCTGTCTATCTGTCTGTCTGCTAGCTTTTTACGGCCTATCCGTTTTACCGATTTTGACGGAATTTGGTACAAAGATAGCTTGTATCCGGAAGAAGGAAATAGGCTACTATTTATCCCGGAAAATCGATGAGTTTCCACGGGATTTTCAAAAACCTAAATCCACGCGGACGAAGTCGCGGGCATCTTCTAGTATGTTATAATTTCATCTAATTTCTAGCTTATTAATAAAAAACAAAACAATGAATACAGCCATTATTTTTGTAAGATGTATTTTGATCCCTCTTTCAAACAATAACAAAATTTGTTAAGTAGGTAAACATTTACTTATAAGTACTTTCAGATCCTTATTTCTTTGGACACTCCCTTTGGGGCCATTAACGAATCGGCTGTGTTAGAAACAGAAAAATACGATATAACTGTTGGTGTAATGTACATTGTTTTATTTAAAAATAACACGATAATATTAAAATATGTATATATATAAAATTCAAAGTCCTGACTAACTGACTGACTTATATATCAACGCACAGCCAAAAGAATTTTTCGAAGTTCTGGTTAAATGGGGGATGGAAATTTGTATGAAAGTCCGTCATTTCTGAAGATCGATGAAAATTAATATTTAAGCTTTCGGTTAAGAATAATAAATACACGTTTCACGATTTATGAAAATTCTACTCCCAAGGAAAATAAACTAAAATAGTTAAATAGGGGATGAAAGTTTGTATGAAAGTCCTACCTATTCCAGGGCTTTTGAAAACTAACCCCCACACCGATTTTCTAAATTCCACCCGAGCGAAGCCGGAGCGGGTCAGCTAGTTATCGTATAATATTTTAATATTATCGTGTTATTTTTAGGCCGTTTTCATAGATTTTTTCTTTTGTTTTTAAATTTTAGTTTAGTGTTCCTGTGTATGTTCAGAATTTTAAAGAAAGGAAAAACCATCAATATAAATGACAAGATATGCCCAATCGAACAAAATTTTACACGGTTTTGGAACCAAATCAATCAGCGCCACCTCTTAGATACTAATGAACGACCCGTTTGAAATCCAGACGTCACTGAGGTTGCATTGGTGCTAAAGCACCAATGAGTCGGTGCCATTTTGTTTGTTCAATGGCCCTGTCCATACGAAGTAATATATAAGTCATTGGGAAAAACGTTTATTTTTGAAAGCTGTACCACACATTGCCAGTTATACCTACGAGTTTGGTTATCCCGGTGCCTCTAATCTTTGAGCATCAAAGCCAAAATCTAAAGCAGAAGAAGCGCCGGAAGAAACTGTCTGAAGTGAATTTCTATCACCCTTAGCAGGGTCCATACTAAGCACGACTCTTTGCGTGTTCTATCGCCTATATAATGGGGTGTGCTCTGAATAGTTGTTATATCTTATTCCACCCTCCTTTTTCTACAACCGCACCGCACGCCACCGCAAACAATTTGACTATCACCACTTGGGTGTCTCTAGTGCACTACGACCGCCCGTTGTGCCAGATCCTTTTTTCCACGAAATTGCAAACTGTGAAATCAACTCCCTTCAGCGGTGTTCCCATTAGATTATAACATGGGGTTATTCAAAGGGCGGACCAACAAATTCCTGAAAGGCCGGCAACGCATTGGTGGTTCCTCTCGTAATGCAAATGTTCATGGGCGGCGGTAATCACTCAACATCATGTGACCCGCCTGCTCGTTTGTTCGCCATTTTTATTAAAAAAATGTAGTAGTTGATAAAAATCTCTGGTCACACAATCAATCGAGCCCAGTTTAAAAACTATATAAAGAGCTCAATACATCACTCAATAATTAATAAATTACCAGGAAACCGCGAGCTCGTTAATAAACCCGCTTCACACGTGGGGGCTCATCAAAAATTTATATCACCTGAAAAATTCGCGTCCATTTTTACCAACTAGCGCATCTTTTATTCCTGGGTGTTTTCGCTAAATTTTGAAGCAAAACTTACAAACTACTAGGTATTTTGAGAGCAGATAGCTGATTTTATGACGATACATAGCTATAGTCCATAAAAATGACTCCTCACGCGCCATTTTAACCGTATGGGTCAACTGCCACGTCAAAAGTACGGTTCACCTTTAAAATCTAAACTAAAATCGTACTTTCAACATTAAATTTGTCACAAAAAGTTAAATGGCGCGTGAGGAGTTAAATTTTACAGTCATAGTCATAACAAAGTAAGTATATAAATAGACTGCTTTCTTAAGTTACGAAAAAGTATTATAATGCGGGTTTATGTCACGGAAAATTATTGCCAATCTTTGTTAAAAGAAAATATTTTTAACTCTTGTAATAATTATATACGTGAAGTTCTATTTATCTGGCCCAGCTAGCTAATATCTTGGAAGTTATGTGATAATATTATTTTACTGTTAGTATGATAAAAAGTCTAAGAAAAATAAAAACTTTACCTATGAGATTTCCAAGTTCAGTCCTTGTTCTTGATCAATAATTAAATGAAAAACTCGAATACGATCTTAAATTCGTAAAATATCATGAATAATAAATATTTATAATAGGTCCGAATTAGTTTCGTCCAGCAGTTAGTTCAATAAGCTCAGCAGATGCTGAGCTTATTGAACTAACTATCACAGCTTAGTGAAATAAAAGAATACTAATTTACAGCAGATGCTGTAAATTAGTATTCTTTTATTTCACTAAGCTGTGACAGCCTAATGGTTAGGACGTCCACCTTCTAATCGGGGGTCGGGGGTTCGATCCCGGGCACGCACCTCTAACTTTTCGGAGTTATGTGCGTTTTAAGTAATTAAATATCACTTGCTTTAACGGTGAAGGAAAACATCGCGAGGAAACCTGCATCCCCGAGAGTTCTCCATAATGTTCTAACAGGTGTGTGAAGTCTACCAATCCGCACATGGCCAGCGTGGTAGACTATGGCCAAAACCCTTTTCACTCTGAGAGGAAACCCGTGCTCTGCAGTGAGCCGGTGATGGGTTGATCATGATGATGATTTCACCAAGTACTTATTCTTGGCACTATTCCACGCTCGCAGGTAACAGGTTAGATACTGTAATCAGGTTATGTAAGTCAATAAAGTTATATTTTTTATTGTTACATTTTTTAGATAATACCCAATTTGTTGTAAATATACTTTTAATAAAATATACGCTCACATATATCATAAGTAGCTCAATTTATCACGTTATAATTTAATACATTACCAGGAAAACATAATATACCGGCTTAACACGCAGAGGCGTATCAAAAATTTACATCGACTCGGAAAATTCTCTCTCGCCACGGCGAAGTGAGACGAGAACATTGTCAAATAGGTAGGTATATGTATGCGATAGGTAGAGATGGCAATCGGGGTATGAGGCGGGGACACTTTGCACATCCAAACGTCACCCGCACTATCCCGCACCAGGTTAGCGCGGGGGCTAAGAATAAGAAGGATTTGTCCATAGTCAACAACGCTAAACCAAGTGCGAATTGGCAGACTAAACACACATTTGAGAACATTATGGAGAACTCTCTGGCATGCAGGTTTCCTCACGATGTCTACCAATCCGCACATGGCCAGCGTGGTAGACTATGGTCAAAACCCTTTTCACCCTGAGAGGAGATCCGTGCTCTGTAGTGAGCCGGTGATGGTTGATCATGATGATGATGATGATGATTTTTTAAAATGAATTAATGTATATTAATTTTAATATGAATTAACATGATTGTGACATAATATAATGGAGTTAGAAACACCTAATTCCTAGTTCCATGTTATGAAGTTGTTAAATATTCACTGCTATATAAAAAAAATATAGTTTTTCAAAAACGCAGCATGCTACCTACCTATGTTGAGTTATCTATTCGGCCAGAATTGTCACACGTATAGATTTTGTCCGACACAGACAATAAAAGCCTTTTATCATTTGTGTAGTCGAGTGTATCAAATATTTTGCAGTGCCACAAAAAACTCGTTTTTTCACATGACAAGTGTTACTAAAAACGCCTGCGGTGCGATGGTGCGAACACAAAACTAAGTATTTGAAGTAAGATAGTAACAAAAAAAAATAGTTTATCCTTAATCCAGCAAGTGAGATTGTAATCCAAAGGCGGGCTGGTCGACTTGTGGACGATCCCAAACTAACCGGCTCGTTGGAAAGCCTGGAGCACCGCAGAGACGTTAGCTCTCTATGCGTGTTCTATCGCCTGTATAATGGGGAGTGCTCTGAAGAGCTTTTTGACCTCATTCCACCCTCTTTTTTCTACAACCGCACCGCGCGCCACCGTAAGGAATTTCACCCTCACCATCTGGGTGTCTGGTGCACTTCGACCGTCCGCTGCGCCAGATCCTTCTTTCCACGCACGTGCAAACTGTGGAACCAACTCCCATCGGCGGTGTTCCCACTAGATTATAACATGGGGTTATTCAAGGGGCGGACCAACAAATTCCTGAAAGGCCGGCAACGCATCAGGTGACCCGCCTGCTCGTTTGCTCGCTATATCTATTAAAAAAACAAAAAAACTCAGTAAAAAGTGACATAGCAGTGGGTAGGGCTAATTATATCATCAATTAAAGTGAATTATCCCTATGTAACAGCAGATTTGTTTCGATAGATGTATTTGACGATTCAGAAATACTGTTGTCCTATACAATAAAATGTTTTTTTTATTTTGTTATGTAGGACTTTACTTGAACTATAGTGCGCGACAGGTCAAGATGGCAGTCGGGGTATGAGGAGGGGGGATACTCCGCACACGTCCGCACTGGGTTAGTGAGGGGGCTGTGTGGATGTGTGGAGAATTTCCACTCCGATTGCTCGCTCGCTCAGCACAGCTCGCATTTAACCAGTTTTTATAACCACAATGTGGCTAATTCCGTTGTACACAATCTCTAAACTAAATTAAAATGACACGACTAAATCTATTGCTATCCCTTTCATAATGTTGCTTGCGGAAAATAGCGCCAGATTTAGACCTTTTAATTTAGTTTGGTTTAGAGATTGTGTACAAGAGAATCGGCCCCAATATCATAATAAAACTTGGTAGAACTGATGGAAAGATTTCAAAGTTTACACACGGGGGCGTAACTCTGATAATTCGCTCGGAGTCATTTATCGAAAGTTGCGAAGTTTCACCGATGAACAATATTGGAAACAAGAATGCTCCAACATAAATTCATCACAAAACAACAGCCTCAATGTTAGCTAGACCAGAATAGTCTATTTAAATTGAAAAAAAAAAAAAAAACTATAAAAGAAGTTTCGTAAATAACCTATTACCATGATAATTTTTAGGGTTCCGTAACCTTATTAACTAAACTTCCGCTTTCCGTCCGTCGGCGTCCATTCGTCCATCTGTCTGTCAACAGGCTATATCTCGTGAACCGTAATATGTGTATTTTTATTGCCGCTGTAACAACAAATAATAAAAAATTCAAAATGGCCGCCAAGAAGAAAACAATTTTTTTCTTACGTACGATGGTACGGAACCCTTCGTTTGTAAGTCCAACTCGCACTTGACCAGTTTTTATAACCACGAGTATCATAATAAAACTTGGAAGAACTGATGGAAAGATTTCAAAGTTTACACACGGGGGCGCAACTCCGATAATTCGCTCGGAGCCATTTATCGAAAGTTGCGAAGTTTCACCGATGAACGATATTGGAAACAAGGATGCTCCAACATAAATACATTACAAAACAACAACCTCAAAGTAAGTAACATAATATTATATTTTCTAACTTTCATTTAATTTGGAAAGTTTATCTAGTGAATTATTGCTATTTTAGGTACCAAGCAATACTTACACTAAAAAGCTGAAAAAAATAAAATAAAAAAATGACTTCCAAAACGTAAAAAAAAACAACGTAAAAAAACTGTTTCTACACGTGTTATGTACCTATGTCGGTATGAAGTCGGGCGAGCATAATAAAATAAACTAGAAAACAAAGCAAGAGGCTCGCTCAACTTCAACATACATAGACGTGTAGAAACAAAAATATTTTTTTACTTTGCAGTGTTTTTGAAAGTCGGTTTTTAGTATATATTTTTTTTATTTATAGACTAGCGCTTGGCTGAAATCATACCGGCTGACAAGTGTTTGTTGGTTTATTTGCCGTGTAATCACGTTCAATCACGGAGCTCAACGGTTTAAAGTTATTTTTTGCATGGTTATAGTTAAGACGAGAGTGAAGTTCAGCGAGTGAAACTACTCGTAGTTTGTTAGGTAGCAATACCGAGCTAAAAAATATTTATACATACCAAGGCACCAGCATGTTTCAAAGGTTTCCAATATTCAGGTATTTGTCTCTTTTCCAGCAATACGCTTTGACAGGTAGGTACACTGTATGTTGCAATATTTGCACTACATGCTACGTCAATACATTCACATGTTCGTGTCAACCATTGCGACTCGAATAAGCTACGTTGCCAGTTAAAGCCTACAGAAGTTACAAACAAACAGATCATCTTCATTATCTAGGTATTAATCGATGACGACCACTGCTGGACATAGGTCTGAAGGAGCAGCTGGATTCAGCGGCGCAAGACCGTGGCGTGTTGAAGTCCCTACACGAGACCTAACAGACAGATTTCACAATCCATACTAATATTATAAATAGCAACCCTCCCTGACTTCGCACGGGTAGCTTATTACAAATTTTCTAAGGATCTTTATTTTTTTGAAATAAAATATGGCCTTTGTCATTCCAGAATAATGTAGCTTTCTACTGGTGAAAGAATATTAAAAATCGGTTCAGTAGTTCCAGAGATCACCCCCTACAAACAAATTTACAAACTTTATCTCTTTATAATATTAAATATTAGATGTATATCTATGTATTTACCTATCTAGCTGTCTGTCTGTATGTTACATTTTATGCGTTTAGCTAAATATGAAGTAATTTGGTAATGGGATAGTTTGCATCCCGGACATGCATACAGGACTACCTTTATCTTAGATAATTAAAGAGTTTTCACGCGATTTTTAAAAGCCTAAATCCACGTGGGTTTAGGCTTCTAAAAATGCCGTGTACGAGAAGTACCTACCCTATAGGTTTTCTTGACAGGCACGATGGACAGACGGACAGACAGACAACAAAGTGATTCTATAAGGGTTCCTTATTTCCTTTTGATGTACGGAACCTTAAAAAAATACTTAAACAAAGAACTACATAAACAAAAAAAATGCTATATTTATAGGTACAAAAGTTACTGAAACATTTTTAAGGCCCGCAAAACAATTCTACATAACCATGTTTTACTGTCAATCATTAAAAATTTTAATTGCAGTGACCGTACTCAGGGAAAGTTCGGCATAAGGCAGTGGTCCATCCGCCAGCAAGAAAACGACTAACTAACGGCGATTTTCTCTCTCAAGAAACGCACAATAAATGTACATGCCGTGTAAACGAAAGAGATGCATGTATCAAAAGTTGCTCTCTGACTGTTCACACTGCCGGCGACGACTCGCTTTACTGGTTTTGTCGCTGAGCGACGAGCTTTCAAAAATAAACTCGCTCAGCGATGCTCGCTCGCTTGAACACGTGAAACGCGCGCGCATGTTTGCACAGGACTGAGCGACCGCGGGCGAATGGCGCGAGTAATCGCTCGTCGGACTTGCCCACTCGTCGCCGGGCTATAAGTAGCCCAGCGACAAAAGTATCAAAACTACACACTCGCTTCCTGCTGATCGCCAACTCTTTTAAGTTTCTAGTTCTACTCGTTTCTCGGTCATCGTCGGCGTTCGGACCACTGCCTTATTCGGGGACGACTTGGATCATTATAAATTCCAGTTGTTTTGTCAATCTGTCAGTTACAATGGCAATAATTCATTTTGCAATTACAATAAAATTAATTCTAGCGAATTTCGTATTGTAATACTGGAACTATATTTCCAAAATATTAATTTAATTATAAACTCATAAATAATCAGTGGTTGATATAATTAATCTACCCGTATGTACGAGTAGGTACATTTATTTTATTGTATGATAATATTAAAATATTCATAATGTTATGAGTAAATTTTATAAATATAAACATTTATAAATATTACTATTTTTACCGTCGGCAAAGCATTCCTCCGGTGCTGCAGATATGAATTTCTATTTACCTGTAGGAATAAAACATTTCCTGAAATACAAAAAAATTAACTTAGATATTATCTAATAATATGTATTGTATAATCTTCCAACTCCCATAACCATTTCTCCCAAAATCCTTTCTAAGTGGATGGTTACGCCGCTACGGTCTAACTGTTAAATTTTCTAAGTAGGTAGGTACCTACTTACAAAATAAAAATTCCTGAGAAGCTTTTTAGTTCGCACTTGACAATTTTTTTTTATTAAGTAGGTACCTAACAATATTATTTTACCAAACTATTTAAACCATTATAGACTTTACAATACAATAAAATATATTATAAATAAGGAGTAATTTTCTCATGTCAGAGCCAGTGAGTCGATTGGAACGCTAATAAATAAGAACAAGTAGACACAATTTGTTATGAACTGTTTCACTGTGTTGAAGCAATCCAAAAAATCCAATTACAATCGAAGATATTTGTTTGTCTAACGTGTACAAATAAATCGAGATAAAGTACAATTTATATCCGACTGCGACGACGCCCAAAAAGGAGAGTTATGTATTTGACATGCATTTGTGAATGTTTGTATGCCCCTTCCTATCTCGATATACTCCGATATTCCGATTTCGATAAATGTCACCGAGTACAGAAATTTAAAAATAATCTAAATACTTAGCGTATTTATTCGCTCTAATGTGTGAGGCAGTAGTGTATAAACCGTTTTCGGAATTATTTTAAAACATTTTAAATTACGTCTTGTTAAAAACAGATCACTAAAATGATATAGGTATGAATTTAATAAAATGAGTAATTTGAACTTATTCATCGTCATCATAATAAGTAGTATAATAATTAGCTGTACATTGCAACTAAAACTTTTTCGACTAAAGTTTTGAAATAACCCGAAATACTGAAGCAAATTTAAAAGCGCGAAATTATAATCGAAGCGATTTAATAAATTAGTTTTCCCGAACAACCTTCAAACAATTAAATTGTCCTTATGATGACAATGCACGCGATTTCTAAAAGTAGGAAAAGTAATCGAGGATTTATTCGTTGTAAAAGCGACACCGCGAATAATTTTATGCTAATTGCATTATGATTTTAATAAAAGTTTCAGATTGAAATCGTCAAGACAATAATCTGAATGGTAAAATCCAGATTGTAATAAACATTCAAAGTACTAAAAAGATATTAATACAGAAGGTGTTGATAAAGCTGGTTGAATATTCCCTGAAGATCTAATAGACGCAGGTATAAATTTTATATTAGGTATTCATTGATCTAATCAATTTCAACTTGATAAATTACGCTTTAAATATAACTCAGTAATAAATAATTCACCAATGGATCTACCGTTTAAAGTAAATAAAATATAATAAACTGCGATAAACTATACAGAAGCATTGATGATTATTGATTATATAGAAAGACTAGCTTATGCTCGTGACTTCGTCCACGTGGACTACACAAATTTCAAACCCCTATTTCACCTTCTTAGGGGTTGAATTATCAAAAATTCTTTCTTAACGGATGCCTACGTCGTAATAGCTATCTGCATGCCAAATTTCAGCCCGATCCGGCCAGTAGTTTGAGCTGTGCGTTAATAGATCAGTCAGTCAGTCACCTTTTTTTTTATATAAATTTAGATAACAGAAACATATAAAAGTAGGGGGAGCGTAGTAGAAGCCTAGTAGTGACAACGCATTCAATCAATTGCAATTGTTAAGTAACGTTGATCTAAGTCGGTTACTGGATTATTATCACTAACATATTCTGATAATAACAGCAGTCGAGTCGAGTAGATGAGGAAGCATCTAAGAACCCACCGCATTATTATCTTAAAAATACTCCTACCATTATGTAATTAACGAAAAGGGATCACGACTTCCAGTGATGAGAAATTTGATGCAGATAGAATACAAAAAGAATAGAATAGAAGATAAAAAAGAACATTCACTATACCCACAAGTATGTAGTACATCATGAGAATCATAACAATTAAAATACTTTGATAGCAATACTACAAGACAGTTAAATAAAAATCCAATTGTATTTCTCAAGAAATGCGATGAATTTGTTTCAAAGAGGAGGCTAACAAGAAAAGAAATCCTACAATCTGAGAATACTTCGCAACGGGCAAACATTTGTGTCGTGTTCTCACGATGCCAACAAAAAACCCTCGTTTAGACAATATCTTGACATCAGTCATTTCGCGTCGTATTTCAATGAAGAATGAAACAGATAGTATTGAAGCCTTGAAGCCAAGTCAGCCAAGCCCATTGTACATTGTACTGTTTATTAAGGATGGATGATGTAATTGAATAGAAATGTCAAATTTGCAAGTGAAATTTTGTATTTTGTATAAAGTTGCGTCGAGCGGTGCGGAAGTGCCTACAGTCTTCACCTCAATTTTCTTGTAATATTATTCTATATAGCCATTCAATTTGTTGTAATTGAATTTAGTATATTTTGTTAGCGTCACGATACTGAAGCTTCGAGTTGGGTTGAGTTGTTTGCATAATTGGCGCAAAGTTCGGTGCTTTCAAGTTCCCTTGATGGACTGAATTTTCGCATATTCTTGGCTTGATTGGCGTTCGTAATTTCTGAATTGTTATTTACATATTTTGATTGTACTTAATATACAGTTCTGTTGCTTTAATAATTATATCTATCATAAGTCTGACAGTTAGCCGAAACTTTGGTTCTATGATAGTTCCAAGCATGCAGTATGCAGCATGGTTTTCGGATTTTTTCCTTTACCTACTTGTGATATAAGCCCTATCGACCTGTCAAATTTCATGATTCTTGGTCAACAGGAAGTACTCTGTAGGTTTTCTTGACAGACACGACAGACAGACGGACACTCAAATAATAAAGTGATCCTATTAGGGTCCCTTTTTCCTTTTGAGGTACGAAACCCTAAAAAAAGAAAAAAGTTTACAATTTGAAAATCCCCTTTGCACAAAACGTCACTCCATAAAGTAAACCGATAATTTCAATCGTAACAGAATGATTCAGTATTCACGTCGCTAACGCAAACCAACTCGTTGCAAATGGTTCAAAGCGAAACTGAATGCACTCATATTGTGGTTTAACATGGCGCATTAAGCGGGTTTCACACTCAATGTTCTAAATACATAGCTGGTTTGAATTCCTTGCTATTTTTTACACGACGACTGCCCAAAAAAGGAGTGTATTACTGGTGTATTGCTTTCTAACCAGCTCGTTGCAAATGGTTCATACCGAAACTCAACGCACTCATTATTGTGGTTTAACATGGCGCATTAAGCGGGTTTCACACGTAATGTTCTAAATACATAGCTGGTTTGAATTCCTTCCTATTTTTTACATGACGGGCCAAAAAAAGTTGTGTAGGTAATGTTTTCAGAGAGTTTCTACTATAAATTCTAAATGCCTGAACCTTAAATCAAGAATCCTCCTTCAAATCCTTATAATATCATCCCGAGTGACACTGGTTATAATTTTTTTGATAAAAATTTTTGAAAGCCACTGTATTGCGCCATTTTTAAATGTTTTTTCTTTTAGATCGTTTTTTGCATGGATTATTTTTATTCATGATGTTAAAGGCTTGGAGACGGCCATAGACTATTTTTATCCCAGAAAATTAGTTTTCACGGAATTCTTAACCTAAATCCACGCGGACAAAATTACAAGCGTCTAATATCATACAAAATACTTATTATCTAACATT
Source organism: Maniola hyperantus (assembly GCF_902806685.2). NCBI lineage: Eukaryota > Metazoa > Arthropoda > Insecta > Lepidoptera > Nymphalidae > Maniola > Maniola hyperantus. The sequence continues at coordinate 13,852,637 of NC_048541.1, read as the reverse complement.
CAAAATTGGTCAACCTTCTGCCTACCTATAACCTAACAGATTGAAATGGAAACAGCTTAGGTACCCGAGTCTGGACTAAGCAACAGACTAGACCTAAATCAAACGTGTATAAGCGGCTTAAGGAACCCACAGAGTAACTTACGCCCGCACAGATTTATCAGTTGTTAGTAGTCCAAACATAATGGTCATAGGTTAAACTATACAGAACTATAACTTTGATGTAGAATCGTCTGTAGAATCCTGTTTGAGTAACTTGAATTGAATGTTGAATAATAATCAGTACCCTGTTGTATAGAAGCAGGCGTTATTTTGCGGAAGTCCATGATATACAATGAACCAAAAGCTTAATTTGCTATAATCCGCTGAACCAGGTCGAATCTGTATGGTGCAACATGCAGCATGCGAAATGCACCGCCCGCCCTCCCACTGCTAACCATGCAGGAAAAAGCAGCTACCAGGCAAGCAATACGCACCCGCACCACTACCACGCAGCACCACACAAATCCCATAAGTGTGTTTTGGGATCTGATGCTGATCTATCAACGCACAGCTTAAACTACTGGATGGATCGGATTAAATTTGGCATGCATCTACTAACTATTATGACGTAGACATCCACTAAGATATTATTTTTAAAAATTCAACCGCTAAGGGGGTAAAATAGGGATTTGAAATTTGTGCAATCCACGCGGACGAAGTCGCGATCATAAGCTAGTAACTATTTATAGTTAACTGATGATAATGATTAATGGATTTATGATGAGCTCCATGAGTAACCCTTAAGTGATATTTGATAGGGTCTTCTAGTAATTTATGGTCTGAATAATCTATGAGTTTTATTGTCTTACACATTAAAGTTGTTCCTTTGTTCTCATATCACTTGACTGTAATAATTTTATAGCAACACCAAAATTTAATTTGAACTTGTATGTTTTGAGTTCATTGAAATCCAATTATTGGATCTTTTCATTAAATTAAGCTTTTGGTTTCCGATATTATACGACGGTATGGCTGACAACCTCTTTCTTAAGAAATGTATCTTTAGATATTTTATTTTTATCGCAGTTTCGACGCACGCTTCAAACATGAAGATAAGCTTTATATGCATCAATAAATATTAATAAATCTAAATATATAAAAGGAAAAGCTGACTGGCTGACTGACTGACTGATCTATCAACGTACAGTTCAAACTACTGGACGGATCGGGCTAAAATTTAGCATGCAGGTAGCTATTATGACGTAGGCATCCGCTAAGAAAGGACTTTTGAAAATTCAACCCCTAAGTGGGTGAAATAGGGGTTTGAAATTTGTGAAGCCCACGCGGACGAAGTCGCGAGCATAAGCTAGTTTTTATCTAAACAAGCATGGAGTTCCTGCGAGAATAAAAAAAAATATAGTATTAAGTCGTGGTATACAACAGGTTGAGATGGCAATCGGGATAAGAGGCGGGAGGGGGGGGGGGGACATGCCTTGTAGTCAAGTGCGCTCCAACCTGTAATAAAAAAAAGTCGAAGCTATAATTATTATTCGTATTGTAATACAAAAGCATATGTTTAAAATATACAAATATATCGCAGCTTACAGTAATTCTCTACTTATCATCTCAAAGGACGGGACATGGGGATGGCTCCAACCTGTAATAGAAAAGGTGGAAGCAATATTCGTATTGTTATCCAAAAATATATATTTTAAAATATACCGCAGCTTACAGTAATTCTCTACTTATCGTCTCAAAGGACGGGACATGGGGATGGCTCCAACCTGTAATAGAAAAGGTGGAAGCAATAATTAATATTCGTATTGTTATACTAAAATATATATTTTAAAATATACCGCAGCTTACAGTAATTCTCTACTTATCATCTCAAAGGACGGGACATGGGGATGGCTCCAACCTGTAATAGAAAAGGTGGAAGCAATAATTAATATTCGTATTGATATACTAAAATATATATTTTAAAATATACCGCAGCTTACAGTAATGGTTCTACTTATAATCTCAAAGGACGCTGCACGGGACATGGGGGGATTTCCCCGTCAGCATTAAATATGTAAATTGTGAACGGTTATCCGCAATTGGCGTCGGGCATTAATCAATGTAATCTAATTGCAATGGAGATGGAATAAATTCGCTCGGATAATATTATCTGACCGAGTGCGCTTAATTGATGTCGGGATTTAAACGGATTTGCGTTTTTCGGCACCCTTTACACATTGTTGGTATATTGTTTTTTGGCTTTTGTGTCTGTGATAAATTTGGCCATACGCTGCCAATCATCATCAGCCTATTTGTGTCAACTGCTAGAAATGTCCTTTTCGAACGCGTACCCGTACCGACGCGTACCGTAATACTTCACATTTCCACATTTACTTTATTTTATTCAGATACAAGTTAGCCCTTGACTGCAACCTCACCTGATGGTAAGTAAGACCAGACCAGAAATTTAGAAATTATGAAATTCCAAATCCCTGCCTGGAATCGAACCCGGGACCTCCCACTAATAAGACCACAGCGCTTACCACTGCGCCAGGGAGGTCGTCAAATCTATATAGGAACTCCACATATCTACTCGTGCAACTCGCCAGAATCAGTGACTATGATGTAAATACAAAATTGTGCTGGCTTGTTAATTTGTCCTTTAATCACACTGCAAAGGAGCAACAGATTGACGTAATTTTTTGCAGCGATATAAATAGTATATCTGGAAAGTGACAAAGGCTACGTTTTGTTCCGGAAAATTAAAGAATTCCCGTGGAATTATTAAAAATATGAATTCACGCAAGCTATTCTTTATAGCTTAACAGCATTGTTTACACGAAGCCATTGCTGGCTGCCAGTCTCACTGGCAGTCAGCACTGACTCGGTATTGGCCTTGTACAACTTGTGTAACAGTTTTTCAAGCCGAGCCAGCTCTGGCGAAAAGCGCTCGCGCCGCGCTGGCGAGAATAGAGCGCCCGTCTATTTCTCAAACCAGTAGGACTGGTGCCAGTACACTGGCTTCGTATCAACTATACTTAATGGTGAAAGAAAACATGGTGAGGAAGCCTGCATGCCTGCGAGTTCCCTATTGGTTTCAAAAGTGTGTGAAGTCTGCCAAACCACTTTGCGATGCGTGCGAGCATGGTGGACTGCGACTCAAACCCATTTCATTCTGAGGAGAGATCTGTGGTCGTAGTTGGCCATCGATGGGTCGAGATGATGATGATGGCTATGGAATACTACCTTATGCATGTTCTGACTTCTAACAGGCGCATGACCAGTTTTTTTTAAAAAAATTCATTTGTTTGTTGCAGTTATGACACACGAGTACCAGGCGAGACGGGGCACTGGTCAGACGACATGTTTAGAGACCGAGCTCGGTGGGAGCCGACCTCGGTGCTGCGTGTCCGTGACGTGCAGTCGCGCGACAGAGCGATATACAGATGTCGCGTCGACTTCCAAGTATCGCCGACAAGAAATTACCGGATCGCGCTCGATGTTATTGGTGAGTTGAGTTTTATTTGCTTTCCTGGCCTTTGAATGTCTCGTTGGCTATTGTCCTGTAATAATGGATCCTGAGGTTAACTCCAGTATGCTTAGTACGAGATTTTATGTCTCACCAACGTTGATAGTATTCGAGTGTTGAAAACCTTCGGCATTATAGTAAACTGAATCTTAACTGCCTTGTTTTAAAGCTCAAGTTTGTCTACACATCTACAGCCAGTGCTCCAAGCGGAAACGTTGCAAAATTAAAATCAGTGGCATTGAAATTTTTGACTTCAATTCAAGGCTCTTGCTAGGCCTCTCCTTCTCCCGTTTTTTCTAAGTTTCTTAACCTGTGAATTCATATTATCGATTTGGTCAATTTAGTCAGGAAACGCGTAAAGTAGGTATTCTTTATTCTTTATTTTTGCGTTTCACATGCATCCACTTACAATAATAACATGAGATACATATGAGACCCTGTGAGGGTATAGCGAAATATAGGTAAGTACATTATAATTATTAGATAATTCACTTTTACACTTAATTCACTAAGGTACGTAGTATTATGAAGAGAAAGAAATAGCAGTAGAGAAGTTCATGCTAACAAAAAACTTCTTGCCTTTGATTTATTCCTACTTGAATAACTGTCTATAATAATAAATCATACTTATGAAAATGCATAAAATTGCAACCATAAATCATCCGTAATACTCACTTGACTTAGTTGCCTCCTTGCCAAAACTCCTAATAATTTAATGTTAAAGCAAATGTTTGTAACCGTGCCAAAGTTTTGACTTAAACGTGAATAGCTTAACATTCCTGTCTGTATTGTTGACAAATATGAAATTGTAAAAGAGCTAGCTCATTTTTTGCACAAAGGATCAGCCTGGCTGTCCAACGCGGAAATACAGCCAGTACCCTTGGCACCATTCTTAAGGCTAGTTTATATTTTATTGTAACATTTTTATTAAAAAGACCTAAATCGATTTCCAATGTTAGGTTTATGTATATCTACCTATTTTTTTACTACCAGACCAGACCAGAGAAAATGTTGAAATTATTAAATTCCTCATTTCCGGCAATCAAACTCGGGATTTCCTACTGATAAGACCACATCGCTTACCACTGCACTAGGGAGGTCATTAAAATATTTTCACAATGTTGTCGGGTGGTGGAGCGGGCGATGGACAGAGCTATGCTTAGAGTTTCTCTGCGTGATCAAATTAGAAATGAGGAGATCTGTAGGAGAACTAGAGTAACCGACATAGCTCAACGGGTTGCAAAGCTGAAGTGGTAATGGGCAGGGCACATAGTTCGTAAAACCGATAGACGTTGGGGTCTCAAGGTGCTGGAATAGTGACCTTGCACCGGAAGACGCAGCGTTGGAAGACCACCCACTAGTTAGACGGACGACATCAGACGAGTCGCAGGGAGCCGCTGGATCCAGGCGGTGCAAGACCGTGGCGTGTGGAAGTCCCTACAAGAGACCTATATCCAGCAGTGGACGTCTATCGGTTAATGATGATAATGATTTCGGGTGGTCGCTAGTTTAGTATAGAATCCTACCCCAAAATGTGATAACTTGAACTCGTCGAACGTGATTTGTAGACAATATTGAGGTTCCACAAAAAGAGAAAAAAACGTGTTACTCCCTGTGTTTAGTTGCTTCTTTGCCAAGAAATTCGACTGTCATTTAGAGCAAAATGTTTGTAGCTGTGCCAAAGTTTGTAAAGCTGAGATTGCATTTCCTTGTTTTGTCTTTAAAGGTTTTATTTTACACTGTTAGAAAATATTCTCAGCAAGCAGCTATGAGTAGCCTATCGGTTAGGACGTCTGCCTTCTAATCGGAGGTCGGGGGTTCGATCCCGGGCACGCACCTTTTCGGAGTTATGTGCGTTTTAAGTAATTAAATATCACTTGCTTTAACGGTGAAGGAAAACATCGTAAGGAAACCTGCATGCCTGACAGTTCTCCATAATGTTTTCAAAGGTGTGTGGGTTTGTCAATTTACAATAAGTACCTACTTACAGTTCAAGTGCTCTAGAAAAATAATACACGACCTTTTAACTGAAAAAAGAAAGGGGTCTCTATCGCATCTCTGTAGACGACCCCTGAATACCGGCCCTAAATAATCTTTATCCTTGAGAAATCAACACAAAAGTTTTACGATTAATGTTGAGAAAGCTCCTTTTTTCTTTTGGGAGCAAGCTTTCTTGAAAGGAATAAAGAAGTACATTCGACCTCCGTTAAATTGTGTCTTGTATTGTCTTGAAATATCTCGCTGTGATGTTGATTAAGCTGTAAATTACAGCGTTTCTGTTCTTTGATAGTTACTCGCGATTATTTGATCTTCGCTACAAAATTACTGTATGAAACAGTTTCAATAAATGATAATAATAAGCTTCACTAAACAAAGCACGGAAAACTATTCTACTAAGAGATTTGTGATTTCGGCAACAATTAAGATACACGATGATAGTGGGAAAAATTTATTAGCAAGGCTGATAATATTTGAAAGTTATCCTTTTTTTTGAAAGCGGAATAGTGTTTGTTTGTAGATTGTTTCTTAAATCCCACCGCAATGGAGCAACAGATCGACGTAATTTTTGCGTGGATATAGTTAAACACCTGGAAAGTAATATATTTAACAAGTAGTATATTTAACAACCCAAATCAACTTAGGCGATATTGCAGGTATTGTCTGGTTTCATACACTTAAACTAGATGATGCCTGCAATTTTGCGTCGACTTATGTTTTTAAAAAATTCCAAAATAAGAACGCTTTGATACTTAAACTAGATGATGCCTGCAATTTCGCGTCGACTTAGGTTTTTAAAAATCCCGTGGGAACTCTTTGATTTTCCGGAAAAAAAGCCTATGTACTTCCCCGGGATGTAAGCTAACTCTGTACTAAATTTCAGATCAAAATTAGTTAAACTGTTGGGTCGTAAAAAGCTAGAAGACAGACAGACATACTTTCACATTTATAATATTAGTTTAGATTAGATGATAGATAACATGATTTTTTTTTCTAATTAAATAATAATTAAGCTAATAGTATTCCGTTTTGTAATGTCTCGGTAGTAGCATCAGTAATTTCATCAATGAATTATTACCAATTAATTTTGATTAATTTAGCAAATGGTCGAGATCATTATCATCCGATTTATGGCAATATGCTAATTTTGGCATGTTAGCTTTAGGCGCCATGTTGTTTTAAGCATTAAAACAAAATTCCAAACAATATATACGTGACGGTGTTTCAATATTATTTCTAAAGTCCTCTTGTACTGTACTGATGAATCAAAAGGCTGCGTTCAAAAAAGTTTTATTATAAACTAGCTGCCCTGGCGAACTTCGTTCCACCTAACAGTCGATTAAAATTTTTTATTTTTTCTCTCCGTAAGAACCATCCTCGTACTTCAAGGAATATTATAAAAAAAGAATTAGCGAAATCGGTTCAGCTGTACTCGAGATTTTCGGTGAGCAACACATTTAGTGATTCATTTGTTGTATTATAAGATTAATCTAAATACATATATAAAGGAAAAGGTGACTCACTGATCTATCAACGCACAGCTCAAACTACTGGACGGATCGGGCTGAAATTTGGCATGCAGATAGCTATTATGACGTAGGCATACGCTTAAAAAGGACTTTTGAAGATTCAACCCCTAATTGGGTGAAAACGGGTTTTGAAATTTGTGTAGTCCACGCGGACGAAGTGGCTAGCATAAGCTAGTTTTATACAAATTTTTAATAAAAAATTACAGCCTTAATTAATTATTATTGTAATCAATCTAAATACATAAAAAGTCCTGTCTCATTGGCTGACTCATCAAAACCCAGCCCAAACCCTTGTGCCAAGAAAAGGTTCCCTTTATAGTGGACAAGGAAGAAGGCCAGATTTCTAGAATATTTTTTTATTAAATTTACTAAATCCATACTAAGTCTGTATGTCTGTCTGTCTGTCTGCTAGCCTTTCACGGCCCATCCATTCAACCGATTTTGACGAAATTTGGTACAGCGGTAGCTTGCATCCCGGGGAAGGATATAGACTTTTTATCCCGGAAAATCAATGAGTTGCCACGGGATTTTTAAAAACCTAGGTAAATCCACGCGGACGAAGTCGCGGGCATCATCTAGTCTTAAATATACTAGGTACATACTAATGCTTTACGCTGAACTGAGACCTCGCGGAAGTTTGTCTGTTAAAATGCTGAGATCAATAACGAAAGAAGTTTGCTTCACTATTATTTATTGTGAAATTACGTTAGATGCACATTAAAAATAAAATAATTTCGTTTTTTTTAACATATTTACCTTATTTTAGTATTTGTTGTTCAAGTAAATTTACACTATTGAACAAAAAACCAACTAGGAATAACGGTAATATGATCGCTATACACCACATTGCCACCGAAACACAGCTAAAATCTATAAAATAGTACCTAAATGAATAAAAAAAGAAACAGAAGGAAACAGTATCGCCCAGGACAATCACGATAAAACAAAAGATAGCCATAAAGTTGACCCTCTTTTATCCTGGTATCGGCGCGAAAACTTGGAGTTTAGACGTTAGGGCTTGAACTCCGGAATTCCGGTTTAGGTGTAACTCCGGAGCTTCGAAATATTACAGGTTCGTTTGTAAAACCGGAGCTATCGTAAACATAACCGGAGTTTCGATTTTAATATTTTTAGAAAAAGTCGATCTTTTTCAGCAGTTAAGTACACATACAGTACAGAGTCTTAATAAATTGAACATAATATGAAAAAAAACTTATCGAATTGTATTGATGGAAAACATAATTCAAAAAATCTACAAGAAAAATAATAATTTATAATTAATTTTACCAGGTCTTCAAATAAAGGTTTCTTTTCATTTTTCTAACTGATTTGTTGTATTCCATGCTTAACAGAATTGAACATTCATTTATGTGCAAGAAATATTCAAATCAAACGCATTATTAATTCACATTTTTTTTTATGAAGCAACGATACTCCGGAACTCCGGATTTGTAATGGTGGTCATCAAAACCCGACTCCGGAGCTGAAAAAAAGACTTTCAAGCCCTAGTAGACGCCCGAAGATGATTTAAGTTCGATCGAGGGCCATAAAAATGTAGGTCATCTTGAAAATTAAAATTTTATTGCGCAAGGCGTCTGATACGGAGAATATGGGTAAGTCGGCGTATCTTGAGGGACTTGATGCATGCCGTCGTAAATTTTTAGTTTTACTATTTTTATGGGATCAAACTTTTCGTCATAGTATGTTAGTAATAACCATAATGAAACTAAAGTAAGTTAACCGACTTCAAAAGCACAGAAAAGAATAATTAAAACTCCACTTTTAATATAATATGAGAAGGTACCTTCAAGTCAAGAGTCAATAGTTACTTATCTTCAAGTGTGCTCCAACTTCTGCGCGCAGGTCTGATTGTAGCCAAGCGCTAGTGTTTAATTTTTAAAAAAATATTATGTACTCTCTACCTATCTATAGTACGCGACAAGTCAAAATGGCAATCGGGGGAGGAACGCCCCCACACGCCCGCACATCCCTCAGGCTAACCCGGTGTGGGCGAGCGCGGGTGAATGACGTGTGGGTGTGCGAGGAGTCCCCCGCCTTATACCCCAATTGCCATCTTGACCTGTCGCAGACTATATAATAACGCATTTTACATATTGGCCAGTACTTGCCGAGCACATCGGGTCAATGTATCTTGGAGCCTTTATTTTTGACATTACGACTGAGCAGCTTTGCAAAAAAAAAATATGATGAGGCCGAACAAAGGCGGTATCCGAGCGACATAGATAACATCCGAGGCTCACGTGAGGATCGAGATAACACACGTTAAAACTTTCACCGAGCTTTATCCCTGCATCGACACGGAATTCCGAGGAGCCCATAATTCCTTTACAACCTCGGAAATTTTATGGGTATGTATAAGGTTGCGTAATTTTGATTGGCGCACTCTAATTTCGTGCTCGGATTATGCGGTTATGTTAGGTTGAGATCGGGTTTTAACTAGAATTTTCTTCGCATATTTGGCATTTTTGCATCATAAATAAAGCTTGTATAAAGTATTTTTTAACGCAAACTATGCTTGTACTTGACGACAATCAATGCTTGATAAAAAAACAGTGATGAGGTCTAGGTCGAAGCACGCTTGCCTAGAAGATGCCTGTTTAACTCTTGCTTTGAAGGTTACACATTGCATGGAAACACGGATGCAGACGGTTATTCCACACTTTGGCATTGCGTATCAGAAACTTTGATTAAAAATCTGAACCTGATTTAGAGTGAATCATTTAAGTGCCTACCGCTTCACCTTGTTCAGCATACCAAGTATTTTGGAAACTGTTTTGGCCTTTGACTCTATGCATTTCTTGAAATTAAGATTGGGTGAGATATCGATACTCAAGGACTCAATGTGATCATTACTCAGGAGGGTACATATACCTACGAGTATGTCATCATCATCATCATCATCATCATCATCATCATCATCATCATCATCATCATCATCATCATCAACCGATATACGTCCACTGCTGCACTTAGGTTTCTTGCAGGGATTTCCACACGCCAAGGTCTTGTGCCGCCTGAATCCAGCAGCTCCCTGCGACTCGTCTGATGTCGTCCGCTCACCTAGTGGGGGTCTTCCAACGCTGTACTTTCCGGTGCGACTGCACTGCCCATTGCCACTTCAGCTTCGCAACCCGTTGAGCTATGTCGGTTACTCTAGTTCTCCTACGGATCTCCTCATTTCTGATTTGAGCACGAGTATGTAAACGCAACCAAATCAACTGTTAGGCTATGCAAATATGCCTCTTTTTACAATAACGCACTGATGTTTCACTAAACATAATATGCACGGCGATAAACTCTCGCTCCTTCATACCGATTTTGAATTTTATTGACAAGATTCTGAATTTTATATAATCGGAATCAGAGCCAAAATCTGGGTCGAAATATGAAATCACGACTTTAAAAATTGTGCATGCTCTCCCACATAATATCGATGGCGATAAATCATGTGAGAGGAGTGCCTTAAACGAAGATCGTACATCATCTGTGATACTGCTTTGACTTAGTTGCTCCCTTGCCAACTCTTCCAATTTAAAATTAAAGCAAATGTTTGCAGCAGCGCCAAAGTTCTCAAGTTAAAGCGTGAATCGCATTTTCTTGTGTGCTTCTCAAACGTTCTTCAGTGCTGAATATTGCTCGCCTGCGAGATATAAGTAAATACGTCCTTGTTTTTGTTTTTGTCTGTCTTTGGTTTCATACTTTCTCGAAATTCGGCATTATTTTGTTTGATATTTAGCAACTATAGTCGACGCATTTTTAACTGAGTCGTCGAGTTATCTGTCTGTTTCGCTCGCACTTATGGGTCGTAGGTATAGGTAAGTGCGAGCAAAACGGGCAGATAACTCGACGACTCAGTTAAAAATGCGTCGACTATACTATGTAATATCATAGCGTCATATTTTATTGAAGACATTTGGAAATGGGAACGAGTGATAAAGCTGAAGTGGCAACGGGCAGGGTGTATTATCTTGATGAACTGCTAGATGTTGGGGTCCCAAGTGTTTGAAAGGCGGTCTCATTACTGGTAGCACAGCGTTGGAAAATCCTCCATTAGGGAGACGGATAATCTCAAGCGACTAGCTGTGAGCTGGTGAGTTTAAGAAGCACAAGACTTGGAGAAATTCGTGCAAGGACTGTCCTTCAATGAATGTTGATCAGTTGAATCAAAAACAATGACAATGATGATAATAGAACCTCAATAGCTCAACAGATAAAGGATTGGACTGAAAACCGAAAGGTCGACGGTTCAAACCCCACCCGTTGCACTATTGTCGTACCTACTCTTAGCACAAGCTTGACGCTTAGGTGGAGAGGAAAGGGGAATATTAGTCATTTAACATGGCTACTATTCTTTAAAAAAAATTGATGATGATATTTTTCATCAAAGTTATTTTTATAATGTTGGGTTAATACGGTAATTTTTTTTGAAATGTCTACAAGAAGCCGCAGGCGGTGGCTAGTTTATTTATAAAAAAGCCATATTTTGGCTACCTCTATAATTCCTAATTCAGTATTCATACATTACTAAATTCATCAACTAAAATAACTGAAAAATATTTATAAGCATACCAAAAGAATTCGCATTCACTCTAGCAGTGTACCCATATGGAAATGTCTTCGAAAATAAAATAAACCCTATCCCCGAACAAAAGGTCGTGAAACTATTTCGATAGCCGGCCCACAACCGACGTTGAAACGTAAATCCAAATCTTTATCCTCATGAAATCAACAGGAAAGTTTTACGACTGGTGTCGAAACAAAGTTACTTTTCTATTTCCAACAAAAACATTAACGAAAGACATAAAGAACACAACTGATTGATGGGTTGACTGATGTTCTTTGCGCATGAAAACTTGCAACAAGCTTACTTTGCTTTGTTTGGCTAAATAAGGTACAAGAAAAATAAATTCTTTTTCTTCGACTTAGCGTTATCCCACTAGATGAAGTCCACTTTTCTACTCATGTACGCTCAAAATGTCAGCCAGCACTTTAGAAGTGATCGCGAATTGTTAATGTCCCCGTTTTTCCTCGGCATTTCCCGTTAGATCAACTCCGAGGGAAGTCCGCACCAACCAAATATTTAGCTTGCGAGGCTATTTGGCCTGATTCGTCTGTCGAGTCTTAAACAAGTGTGTTTGTTTATTGGTTCGTTCTTCAATCACACAGCAATTATTAAGCAACGGATCGGCGTGATTTTTTGCTTAGATTTAGTTAAAGACCACGCATAAAACTATATATTATAGGGCATAGGCTACTTTATATCTACGAAAATCAAATAGTTCCTATGGGATTTTAAAAATCTAAATCCACGCGCACGAAGTCTCGATCATCAGCTAGTATCCAGTGCGAACTCAACTTCTTCATAGAAAACCATGGGTAGGCCCATTGTTGTGGTATATTTGAGTACATGTATTACATTCCTAGCTACATTATACCGAAGTGCCGCTCGAGATAGGTGTGCCCCTTTGTAGCAGCACCTTCATTATCGGACACAAAGAAAAGGGGATCACGAGCGCACGTGTCACAAACATAATTATAGGAACGTGCTCCCCTAGAAAAACAACCGACAATGAGGTCGAGTTAAATAAACGATATCTGTGTGGTATGTAAATAAGTATAAAAAGGTTAGATGGAAAAAATGTGGTAAAAGAAAATATCGCGTAATGTTTGTGTTAAGGAGGATTTTTTTAACAAAAATAAAGTAGATGAAGTGGCTGTTTATATCATGATTCGGGATTGCGAGTTCTCATAATGAAATGAAAGTCGTAGGGAGCCGCTGGATTTAGGCGGCGCAAGACCGTGGCGTGTGGAAGTCCCTGCAAGAGATCTATGTCCAGCAGTGGAAGTCTATCGGTTGATGATGATGATAATGGAATGCTGAATTTCATTATGTATAATTCGTAAACGCGAATACGATGTTAGATTGGGGCCGCGTCCGGCGTCACATAATCTCGATTGACTGATCATAGCCACGGATACCTACTAGACAGTAATAAAATTAAAAATACTTAAATGAGGAGGTTTCCAGGTAACGTTCGAGAAAATTTTCATAGATGGCGCTGAATTCTACAACCACTTAAGATAAAAAATAATATCTAGATATATCTATATGATCTATGCTTTAATGTTTAGGTCGTGTCAATTAATGACATAGATGAAGAGTAAGAGCTAGCGTGCACTGCAATTTTCCTTACGTTTCTTCCCCACAAAATCTGTGAACTATGATAGATTAAGTAATTAATTAATTTCGCATCCGATTTAAATTTAAAGCATAGATGATAAAGATATAGGTATTATTTTTCATCTTCAGTGATGGAAGTTTTCAGCGCCATCTATGAAAATTTTTGTTACCTGGTAACCTCCTCATTACTAAGAATTATTTTTGAGCACGAAATTCTTTTGAGAATCCAAATAGTACAGTCCCGTTGAGAACAATGATATAAATCTATGGTTGAGATAAGTGTAAATCAAAAATATTTACCTAATAAAAGGGTGATTTTATTATACGTGAAGCATAAAATAAAGTTTTTTTTAAATCTTTATCTAAAGATATTGGTCAAAAACAAAGACGTTATTGATATATTTTGTAATATTTTATGTTATTTATATATTTTATTTTTGTTTTTATTGCATACAAGCGCCAACGCCAAGCTTCGCTCTCGTAGAAATGACATTTTTATATATTTAGAAGAAAAAATATTTCTTTATGAAGTTATCTAGTTAGTTATCACTATTAAGATCCTTGATACTAGAGTAGTAATTGTTATAAAAAGAAAATCTATTTAGATAAGTATATAAGCCCTATTGATAGATTGGTTGATATTTAAGTGTAACTGTTAGGACGTCCGCCTCCTAATCAGAGGTCGAGGGTTCGATCCCGGGCATGCACCTCTAACTTTTCGGAGTTATGTACGTTTTAAGTAATTAAATATTACATGCTTTAACGGTGAGAGTTCTTTATAATGTTCTCAAAGGTGTGTGAAGTCTACCAATCCGCACTTGGCCAGCGTATTAGACTATGGCCAAAACCCTTCTCACTCTGAGAGGAGACACGTGCTTTGTAGTGAGCCCGCGATGGGTTGATTATGATGATGATGATGATGATTAGCCCTATTGAAAGTACCGGCAAATAGACTCGCGAAACATTGTCCATAATATGCGAAACAATTTACGAGTAGTTGTTCACATCTGCCTATGAGTATGAGGAAAATAAAAAGCCACGTAGTTTACTGGAGATCCACTAAAGCGGGTTCATACTTCACTGTGAATAAGTAAGATTTGTTGTAAAGCGTTGAGGCATGCTTGCGACTTTTTATCCTATCGCTAAATTGACTTACTACATTACTTTACAAGTGCATTCAATGGTGACCGATCAATTGACAAAAAACAAATGACAAAGTTTCATTTCCCAAACAAATTTTAGCAAAATTATGAATCGTTTTATGATCGTTATAAAAATTATGTTTCTACAAATAATTCACTTGATAAAACAAATTACCAGACAAATTGTCATTTCATAAAATATCATTTGACAAACAATTGATTTCTTTAATCGTGTTAATTAGTAAAACAACATATCGCACTTTTTTTTTGATAAAATGAATTGTTTGATAAAATGAACTGTTTGATAAATACTTTAAGAATTCACCAAATCTTTTATATGTCGACCGGGCCGACGGAAGAGACCGCTTACTATAATGGGGGGTCTCTTTCCACCCAGAAAAAAGGAGCCCCGCGGGCGGGGCTCCGTCGACGGGCCCGGTCGACTACCACTATGGTGGGGGGTCTCTCTCATCTCCCCCGCTCCCACCATCAAGAGCGAGCGAAGCGAGCTCGGGACTTGGGGCACTCCGACTCGGAACGGTTATTTCTTTTTTTACCACCCAGAAAAAAGGAGCCCCGCAAAGCGGGGCTCCGTCGACGGGCCCCGGTTGCCGAGAAGAGACCACCACTATGGTGGGGGGTCTCTTTCCTCTCCCCCGCTCCCACCATCAAGAGCGAGCGAAGCGAGCTCGGGACTTGGGGCACTCCGACTCGGAACGGTTAGGTTTGAAGGGGATGGCGGGGTCTGTAAGACCCCGCTATCCCCTTCGTGGGTTATTTCTTTTTTTACCACCCAGAAAAAAGGAGCCCCGCGAAGTGGGGCTCCGTCGACGGGCCCCGGTCGACGAGAAGAGACCACCACTATGGTGGGGGGTCTCTCTCATCCCCCCCGCTCCCACCATCAAGAGCGAGCGAAGCGAGCTCGGACTTGGGCCACTCCGACTCGGAACGGTTAGGTTAGAAGAGGATGGCGGGGTCTGAGACCCCGCCATCCCCTTCGTGGGGTTATTTCTTTTTTCGCACCCAGAAAAAGATGCCCCATGATATTATTGCTGCGTTGCATAGGGGTTTGCATATGTATCCAAAACAGACTTTTGTGTGTTTTTTGTTAATTAGTTATTTTATCAATAATAAATTTATCATCTATTATTTTGTAAAATCGCGATTTGAAAAACAAATTATTTGGTGAAATAATAAATTTTTAAATGATATTTTAACATTCAGCAAATTGCAAAGTAAAACATTTGTGAATAGAATATTTGTCAAATGATCTTTTGTAAAATGAATATGTTTGCGGTATACGACGTTTGTGATTTGATTAGTTTTCAAAAGTTTTGGTGAACTGATAATTTGTCATACGTTTTTTGATCATTCATTAGTGAACCGCATTCAATAGTAATTGGCGTGTGTCCTTTTGAGACCATCGTTAGCAATACAATAAACACCACGAAAGGAAACACGCCAGTTAATATTGAATGCACTCTTTCAATTTTTGGAAAACTTTTGTTCACAGCTAGTAAATAATAATAATTATACTTTTATGATCGATTGGTTAAATATTATACCAACTTTTTGTCGTGTGGCATGTCGCGTGTGTTTCTCTGGGCTAGACAAATGGAGCTAACTGAAAGTTGAGAAAGGGTACACCGTAGAATCGAGAGCTTAGTATAAAATGTTTGTTGCAAAATTTTTTAATATTGAATTTTTATGGCATCCCGCTTGTCGATATTGAAATGCCACTGTAGCCGATGTTTTATTTTTGTTGTGGACTACCGACAAATAAAATACCCTGTGAAAATGGTCTTGGTCAAAGTTTTGTTTTTATTTCATACTAGCTTATGCTCGCGACTTCGTCCGCGCGGACTACTTAATTTCAAATCTCCGTTTAACCCACTTGGGGGTGGAATTCGAAAATTCCTTTCTTAGTAGACACCTACAAGAACCACCCTCCAATTCATGTCTCTAGGACCAGCGGTTTAGGCCTATGCGTTGATAAATAAGTCAGTCAGTCAGTCAGTCAGGACTTTGAATTTTATTATACAGACTAGTAAAGGGATGCCACCGTCAGAACGTCGTTCGCAGTGGACTTAAGTTTGTTGAAAATCCTGTGAAAACTTAGGGGGGGAGTGATTTTGGGAGTCAAAAGTAGCCTAATTCGTCCCTTTCCCCGAGATGTAAGCTAGCTTGTAGCCAATTCCAATCAAATCGGTTAGATAGATGGACCGTGAAAATCCTGTGGACAGACAAACAGACATACTTTCACATTTATTATAATATAATATGGATTAAATATGGAGTAAAAGTAAGTGGAGTATGGATAAGGATTATCAGCAAATAAATGGATGATAAAAAATTAGAAAAATTTAATCTACGAGGACAAAGTCGTGAATATCATCTAATTGGTACAGAGATAACTTGTATCCCGAAGGAAAATAGGTCATTATTATCTCAGAAAATGGAAGAGTTCCCTTAAGATTTTTTAATGTCTCAATCTACGCGGACAAAGTCCGGACATCATGTATTCATATTTCCATTGACAGACATTTCGCCCAAGTAGGTATGCAAAGTACGAGGCATTTTGTTCTTTTTAAAAGCGATGTGGCTATTGTAGGAAATGGCTACGTAGGAACACAATGACTGCTCAGATCTCCCTCATATCTTACCTTTTGTTTCAAGTCAGCGAGAAAAGTTCTTATTTTTCAACCGAAAATCTTTTTGTTTATTCCCTATTTGAGGGCTTCGTGAGTTTTGAGAGCTGGAGCTTTTAAGGAAAGCTTTTCTTATACTAGATGATGCCGGCGACTTCATGGATTTAGGTTTAAAGAAAATAATGAATAAAAAAAATGAGACATGGTTCCAGCGCAATAGCAATTTGCGGTACTTATGACAAGGATTGTATGGTTTGTCAAAACAATAGACACCATGCGTGCGTATTCAGTGCAACACTGACTGGGCAATTATCGGAGGCTTTCATACGCTTACAGCCATTTCGCATAACAATGGCATCGCATCCTAGAATGTACACCTGCCGAGCTTGCATTGTTTGTGCCTTCCGCGAAATTGCGTATGTAATGCGTTGTGTGTGCTTTGTCTTCACTTGGTTTCATAAAAACTAGAGTGAAAGTTATTTCTTGTACGATGGTATGGAACCCTTCGTGTGCGAGCCCGACTCGCACTTGACTGATTTTTAACCGACTTCAAAAAACGGAGGAGGTTCTCAATTCGTCGGAATCTTTTTTTTTTTTTATTTTTTTTATTTTTTTTTTATGTATGTTCCCCGATTATATACTACCTTTTCACCTCATTGAAAAAAATCTTTAACGCTTTTGCATTAAACTCGTTTTTGCATTGAATCTGATTTAATTCTTTGGCAATAGCATTTGTTTGAATTTTCTACCTGATCTCTTTGTTGTGTAATTTTTTCTTGATTTTATGTTTTTTTTTTGTAATTTTTTGTACTAATGGATAGCTACCGAAACGTAGATGTTTTTAAAATAATCCGCAGTATAAGTGCCATAGTAATTTTTACAGAAAATTTGCAAGTTATTCAAAGAATTAAATTTAAAAATCGAAAACTTGTACAGTTTTTGGGCTGTAATTTTAAAATGCTTGAAGATTTTTCTTGTTTTGTAACTGTTTATTATTAACAAAGATATGTACTAGCAAGAAATAAAAAAAATCTGATGAAATACATTGTTCCTTTTTTTTATTAATTTTCAAAGTGGCAAACACCCCTTTATCAAGAAAAAAATAAAAAAATGAATAACTCGAAAACGATACACTTTCGCATAAGCACTTTAGGGGTTGTTTGATAGCTAATGTCTTGTAACCCTTTAACGGGATCGTGTCCTATTTTCCTGTAACCCTGTATATAAAAATGAATCGCTAAATGTGTTGCTGATCGCAAATCTCGAGAACAGCTGAACCGATTTCGCTAATTCTTTTTTTATAATATTCCTTGAAGTAAGGATGGTTTTTACGGATAGAAAAATTTAAAAAATTGCCTGAAAAAGAATTAACTGTTAGGCGGTACGAAGTTCGCCGGGGCAGCTAGTTTATAGATAGAATTGAATAGTTGAATGTGGTAGAATTGGAATACTGCGAAGAATGGATACTGCGAAAACATTATTTGAACATTTATCTCTACACAATTCGAATAATAAATAATAATTTAAAATGTATTGCTTTGAATTCAACCTAAACGTAAAAAAATTGTAGTCACGGTTTTCGTTTTAGTTCACGGAATAACATGGTATAGACAAATATAAATAGTCGAACAAATGACCTTCCTACATTAAAAACCGGTCAAGTGCGAGTCAGGCTCGCGCAACGAGGGTTCCTTTCTACAGCCGTATTTTTTCGACATTTTGCACGATAATTCAAAAAATATGGTGCATAAAAATAAAGAAAAATCTGTTTTAGAATCCACAGATGAAGCCTTTTCATATGATACCCCACTTGATATAGCAATCTTACTTTGATAATTAAAATACTAATTATTAGTTCATGACCACAATTTAATTTTTTTTGTATGATGTAACCACAAATTCACGGTTTTCAGATTTTACCCTAATGTCTGCTATAAGAGCTACCTACCTACCTGCCAAATTTCATGATTCTAGGTCAACGGGAAGTACCCTGTAGGTTTCTTGACAGACAGACAGACAGACAACAAAGTGATCCTATAAGGGTTCTGTTTTCCATTTTGAGGTACGGAACCCTAAAAACAAAGAACTTCTAAGAGATTTTCAAAAAACATACATCTGCGCGAACGACGCGATTTAGTACCAAAATATTATCCAATTTATCAAACTTATAGACAGACCCATTAACTAACCACTGGCAGCATTAATCCAGGTGAAAGAATAATTTGTAAGCGTTTTTCTCGTGCCGAGAGCTGTAATAATTACAGCCTATTTTCTAGAGAACAACGGAGCATTCTGAGCGAAACCTCCTTCGCTGTTCCGTTACACGATTTGAATTTTTAAATAGAAGCCTTAGGACAATGAACCCTGTTCTTAGTTCGACTTTACTCTATTTTAATATTGAGGTCGAAAACACGGTCTGCCCGCGAAATTCAAATTTAATTTGGTTTTTCGCAATTTGTAAACTAATACGACAAAGTAGGCTTATGGCATTCAAATTGAGCTCCTAGCAATATCATCTTCACAGGCTTATATATAAAAATATTTACTTGAAAGTATCCAGTTTATGAAATTAGTCAAAATAATGAGTTTAACGTGACCTACTCACAAATTACTTATTATTTTGACTAATTTCTTAAACTAGACACTTTCAAGTAAAGATTTTTATATAAACCTGTGAAGATGATACTTCTAGGAGCGAAATTAGAATGCCATAAGTCTACGTTGTCGCATTAGTTTACAAATTGTGAAAAACCAAATTAAATTTGAATTTCGCGGGCAGACCCGTGTCTTGGGCTTTAATGGAATTTATACCTAAAATAGAGCGATATTTCCGACTTCAAAAACTTCAATTAGTTTTTACAGTACACGATTCAATCTTTGTCCGATCGAAAAGAAGTGCCTAACATTTTATTGATCTCTTAGAAAAGTACAGAAAAGTAAAAGAAAATTTCTTCACAGAAAAATGCAACACCTGACTATTTTTGGCCCGACCCGGGAATCGAACCCAGGATCTCGTCATCCGCAATTGAACATGCTAACCACTAGACCAATGAGGCAGTCAGTCCACTAAGTAGTCAGATGGCATCAAACGAGTCACAGCGAGCCGCTGAGTACAGGTGACGTAGCACCGCGGCATTTGGAAGTCCAGCAGGCACCGATTCTGTTGTCTTTCTCTAAACAAAATTTAGAGTATGTGCATCTATTTCTTTTTAATACTTCTAAAAAAGGACGGAACATGAATTTCACATGTAAATTTTAGTGCACGCTACAAATTTAAACAATAGGCTCGCGACTGGCAGCTGAAGTCACGAGGTTTCACAGCTCTAAATTAAATTTAAAACTGTCAAACTGTGTCTGTCCTTTTCATATTACATTAGTAAGAAAAGGATGCGAATACTCTAAAATTTTGTTGTGCTTAAAATCAGTTCCGTCAGAATCAGAACGTTTATCGGTTGACGATGATAACGAAGCATTCAAATTTCAACAGATTTCAAGCGCAAACCAATCTTGTAAAAAATTAAGTGGAGATTAAATGGTTTTACGAAAACAAAATACTCTACGCCTATTTATATAAGCCAACCTTTTGACAAATCAACGGCAAACAATGCTCCCGCTTTGCATAACAAAATTCAAGTTCCTGATTATTCGTGATTATTCCGCAGAGCTGCCTTCAAAACCGGTGATCTTCGACGAGTTCGGCAAAGAAATAACCGGAACCGCCGGCCCTTTCAACGAGGGGGGTGACTTCAAACTTATTTGCTCTGTTAACGGGGGTGAGTACAATTGCATCTTTATTAGAAAATTGACCTAATCCCAAATATTTTTTTTTTTCGGATTAGGTCAGTTTTACCTAATAATCATACCACGAACAAAATCAAAATCAAATCAAATCAAATATTTTATTCAAAGTAAGTACATTTACAGTAAACTTTTTGAACGTTAAATCACATTGACAGTTACAGAAAACATAACATAATACACATTTATCAAAAATAATTAGTTTTACAGTTTTAAGGTTTGCTAAACTTTTGCAAATATTATTGAGCTAGTGTCTGACTTGTATCATTTTACGTAATGTAACACGTAACAATAATATTATCAGTAATGGTGAACCGAGCCGAACCATATAACATGTTTAGCAGACCGTAACGTAAGCACGCTCCTTACGAATATTATAGAAATATTATAGAAATATTATAACTTCTAATGGATTTTTGAAATGGGTTACTATTACTAATGACAAGTGAAACGAATGAACGAAAACATCTCATTGGCTGGACAGCTTATATTGCTGCCCATATGAGTGAGCAATATGGATATAAAGCTTCGCTTCTATTAGATATTGCATGATACCTCATGGCTTTTTATACTACAGTCATCTCTTAACATCTTATTCCTCATTGCAAGGTCATGCGACCTTCCAATAAAATGGAAGGGTTTTCTTGGAATAGTAATGTGGTACACTCCCAAATCATTCTGCATATTATGATAACTCAAGTAAGAATATGATTTCAATTTCTAGTTTTACGTATATTATCACGTGTTAGTGCTAATACTCTCAAAAGCATAGAGGAAATTTAAAGGCTTTGAACGTCCACAATAGGTCAAACATGTGGCCCGACATTTTGTGCTGAAGGTTACCTAAATGCCAAATGACAGCTCCAAAATATCTGCCCAGCAAAAAGCTGCTAATTCTTTACTGGCCTTCAACGAGAATATTAAAAATGTTCATGTAGAGACTTGAGTCACTTTTGTCTGTCTGTAGAGAATTGTCACGAGTTCACTTTGTATTTTCTCTTACTCCAAATATTTATCAGTTTGTTTCCGCATATATTACTTTAGCAAATACATGAGTATTTGTACTACTTTGAAGTTAGATTGACATAATTTCAGTTCATAAGACTTAGTTTTTGAGTGCGGTTGCTATAGTTAAATGCTTGAACTACTTAAATAATCTACATCCAATGTGGCACATAATTATCCTTGCTTACATAAGTACTTAATTTTCATGAGTTCCCGCTGTATTTTTGTTAAGCTAAACATGTTTGTCAATTCAGCAGCATATAGGGATCCATTTATTGAGTAAATATAATATC